>NC_056744.1:445983392-446283392 GCF_019279795.1 Protopterus annectens | reverse complement strand
AAATCTCTGTATGTACTATATTCAGGAATAACTTGCTTTCTCATGCAAATTATTTCTGACTCCTGAGTTTTTTACTTTACCATTGTACTGTTGTATTTGGTATATGCTCCCACCAACAGACTTATTTGCAATATAGGTAACTTTTTGTTTCTATAGTCTTTACAATATTTGTACTTTTATTTATACAGTTCTGATCTGTTTTGTTTTGTACTGTATGGCATTACTCTATCTTACAAGCATTTAAACTGGGAAAATGCATCACTGCCTTAAGTAGGAAATAGCATTCCCAACCAGACTGACATGCTATAATACTTACTACTGAATGCATTGCTAAACTGCTTTTACAATTTCATGTACAAAATCATTACTTTCTGTGAATTACTGTGCTGATATTCTGTTCTGTAAGCATTTGCTTGGACTCTGCAGCTTTGCTCGTATAGTTAATGCTGCTGAAATTCACTATTTGTATATCTAACTCAGGACTCATTGTTAATATCTGCGAATTACTGTGTTGATATTCTGTTCTGTAAAAAGGTGCTTGTACTTGTACTGCTGCTTTGCACAATCTACCTGCTGTTGCTGAAAATCACCATTTGCATATCTAACTCTGGATACAAAGTGAAGACTCTGTATGTCTCATTTCTGTGCTTCCCTCTCTCTCGCTTGATCTTAAACAATTTTCATGCCCTCTCAGCATAGAATAATTAAACTTCTCTTTATTAATGCTTTGTTTTTTCTCTGTCGCTCAGTGCCTACATATGTTCAATGTTGTCTTCTTGACACTAATACCATTTTGTCCTCTTTGCCTCCTTTGTTTATCATATACTGTTAACCCTAATATTGTTACTTTACTGTTATATTCCCATATAGTCACATACTGTTCCCCCAAAGACTCTATAGAGTTGAGAGTGCCTGTAAGACAAATCTTCACTAGCAAGTTCATCAGAACAAAAATAACTTTAACAAGCAGACTTGCATGTTCTTACTAACTTAAATAACAACTCAATGCAAGGAGAATTTACTTTTTCCAATTCTGTTATCTCAGTCATGCTCTGTTAATAATAGTACCTGCAAAAGTTTAACACCTCTCTGTGCTTGGCTAGTGCTTATTTGTCTGCTGCTGGCTGTTCTACTGTACTAGAATCAAAGAAATCTTCCACTACCTGTCTTCGGCTTCAGATTCCCTCTTCCTCTCTGTACTTAATGAGCTACATATTGCGCTATCTGGCAGCTTGCACCTCCTAAACTACTCTTTACAGATATTACATAAGTAAATCTTCTTGAAGATGATTTACTGATAAGTAATGAACAAACAGTTTATACTTTGAGCAAAATCTAAGACGTCCTTCCATATCACAATTGCAGTATTCATAACCTAGGGGATCTCCTACCAATAATAGCCCAACATCTAGCCAATATACCAAAGCCTTCAGTACTTACTAGCACTATAAGTCACACATATGATCCTCCTGCAAGGTGTATGGCATAAAGGTAATGCACTGACGCACATAGCCAGAACTTCTTTACCTCCAGTGAGATCACCATCATTGAACAGCGGTCTGAACACCCTTCTGCTGTGCTGGTTACCAAGCCATGATTCAGATAAATGTCACTGATGTGGTTTCTTATCATCTCTCTTTTTTATTTAGTGCTGTTGGGTTTATGTCATCTAGAAAGGGAAACTGTCAATGTGGGAGGTAGATTCCCCATAAAGACCGTCATGACTTTTGTCTTTTCTGTTTGTGTATTTTGCACAACCATACACAGTGCTCTATCTGCTAGGCTTTTGGCCCTAACACCCTACATATTTGTCTCTCCTCTTTATCTATTTAACTCGAAAACCAGTGTCTTAATCTGTTGGCTCAAGGTGCTATGGCAGTGTCTTCCCATCCTGAGGGTCAGCTGTCAGCCAAGAAAAAGGCCCAGAAACATAAGTCTAATACAGCTGCCATCCAGCCTTCCCCCTGGACATCTCTCTCTCGAGGTTAGTGAAAGACCAGAGGATCATTCAGTGGTTATCTCAGATTCCTCTGCAGTGACCCTGTCAAAGGCTGGCATGGATCCGACTTCTTGCATGTCCTCGGAGGCTTTACAAATGTCTGCTCCAGATACTGAGGGGGAAACCTGGCTGATTCTATATGAGGAACTGAGAGGATTTCCGTAGATCCTAGTTAGGGAGGAGATTCCTATTATGCTTATTGAGTGTAACCAGGGGTATGACTCTCCAAGGTTGTTTCATGGATGTCCTGCAGAAAAAGAAACGGAAAACCAGGCATATTTCCTTTGTAGTTAAGGATCGCCAATGTGAATGGCATGATTTTAGTCCGTTATTACTTAATGCTTTAATGGCTTTAAAGCTTCTTCAAGGGGTGTTGGTGCCTGCCCCATCCTGGTCTCCCACTCCTCTTAAAAGACCCAGGGAACTAGACTCCTCAGATGAGGATCTGGATGTTGGGGAAGTGTTCCTGGCTTACTCTTCTCAAACCCCTTCCCTCTTGGACTATGGTTAAGAGGATGAGGATTCAAGTAGTTCAGACACCCCTTTGCAGGAAATCTCCTTTGGGGATACTGTTGCCTCATGATGGATTTTTTTTAAGGGGAACTGCTCTCAAGTCTCTGATATTCAGAAGAGATATTATGAGTTCCTCCAGATGGCATCTCCTAAGCTATCTGCTGTTCCCCCTGTTTTGGCTGCCCTCCTGGGCACCTTTTCAGCCAATTCTATGGCCCCTGATTCTCAGCCCCCTGCTCCCAAGAAACCTGACAGATTTTACAAGGTGCCTGATGAATGTAAATTTCTTTATAAATGCCCATTTGTTGATCTTTCTGTAGTGTCCATCTCTTCTGACAAGCCCTCTACTAAGTTGATTCCTTCAGATAAGCATAGTAGGGCCATGGAGAGACTGGGCCAAAAGGTTCATACTGCTGCCACTTTATCATTTTGGATCATCATCTACCGGAGTCACTTGACCAGGTATGCTTTGTCCCTCCTTTTTCAGGTTTACAAAGTGGATTCTGACATTCCTGCCTCTGAGGGGAAGGCTTTTCCCTGTTGGGCTCTACCTCTCAAGATGCTCGTCACTCTATCAAGCGCATCTATGATGCAGCTGCTGACTTTGGTTCTGTTATGTGGTGTTACTCTTGGCTTCTTCTTCAGGCTTTGCCTGATGACATTAAGGCCAAACTTCTGGATGTTCCTTTGGATAATAAAAATCATTTTAGTCCTGTTGCTACTGCTGATCTTTTCAAGTCTATCCAGGATAAGGGTAAAGCCATCCAGGAATTGAAATATATTTTTGTTTCTCCTATTTCTATGTTTTAGAGGAACTACCCCTCCAAATCTGCTTCTGTTCGCAGACTGTTTCACCCTACTTCCAAGAGAAAAAAGTGTTCTAGACGTGTGCCTCCTGCTAGGTCCTCTCAAACCCCTACTTCCCAGAAATTTGCTTTTCAGGACAAGCCTGGTTCCATTTGACAATTTGTTTCCCCTATCCCTTGGCCAGTTTCCCTTATCCCCGTGTCTTTCTCTATCTCTTCCAAATTGGTTATAGATCACAAAAGACTCTTGGGTTCTGTCCATTATCTGTCAGTGATATTTCATGGTTTAGAAATACTTTCATCCCTTTATGGGCATCCTTCAACCTCCTCGGGAAGAACTTCCTCTTTTCCCACAGGTGGTCCATTCTCTTTCCATCTAGGGCACCATCCAAGCTGTTCCTCTTGTCCAGCCAGGGAGGGCTTTTTATTCCAAAATATTTTTGATTCCCAGAAAGGAGGGAATTTGGAGACCAATTCAGGACCTTTCCCAGCTTAACACCTTTCTCAAAATACCTTCATTTCAAATGTCTCTTCAGACTCTTTTTTTCCCCTTCTTCTATCCCAGGCCTTTCTGGTCTCTCTGGATCTCAAGGATGCCTACACCTTTATATCCCCATCCATCTCCATTTCAGGAAATGTTTACATTTCTCTGTTTCTTCCTTGCTTTTTCAGTTCTCTGCTTTGCCCTTTGGCTTCTGTGCTGCCATAAAGGTATTCACCAGACACCTCATTCCTGTTGTTGCCTTTTGCATGATGAGAGGAGTTCAGATCTTTCCTTATCTGGTTGATCTGCTCATTCAAACTTCTTCCCCCAATGCTCAGCTTCAGGATCTCCAGTTTACTATTTCCCTGTTGCAGAGTTTCTAAGGTTCATCATGAACTACGAGAAATCAGCCCTGAACCCTTCTCAGGAACATATTTTCTTTGGCTGCACACTTCAGACCATCACAAGCCCCCCCTGCCCAGTCTCTTACTGCCTTTTTCCAGTCCCTTCTTCCTCTGGCTTCAGTCACAGCCAGGGATTTTCTCAGGGTCCTCGGGTTCATGGCTTCCACCATTCCCATACTTTCTCTGGCCAGGCTCGACATGTGGAAGTTAGAATGGTACCTCAAGTCCATGTGGCTCCACCAGTGCCACCTCCTGGACTTCCCAGTCCCCTTCCTTCCTTGTCTCAAGTTCAACCTTCAGTGGTGGATTTATCAACTTTCTCTCAAGACAGGGCTTCATGGCTTTTGGCTCTTATGACTTTTCATTCCCTCTTTCATCCAGGGTCCCTCAAACTTTTCACAGACAATGCCACAATGGCGTGGTATGTCAACAAGTAACAGGGTACAGGCTCCTATCCTCTTTGCAGACTAGTGTTTTAGGTCTGGAATCTAGCTGTGCAGTATCACGGGACTCTTCAGGCTGTTTAATTCCCTTGGAACATAATCTAGTGGCAGACTCTTTGAGAAGGTCCAGCACACAAGCTCACGGATGGATGCTTCATAGAGATGTGTTCCTGGACATTGCCCATCTGAGGGGTATTCTTCAGGAAGATCTTTTTGCCTCCCCTTTGAATAGACAACTTCCTCTATTCTGTTACACAGCCCCAGTCCTCTAACTTGGAAAGTGGACGCCCTGTCTTTTCCTTGGAAATGGATGTTTCTATACATATTCCCTACCCTTCTTCTGCTACCATGGGTCGTGCAGAAGATCAGGCAGAACTCTCCCAAAATCTTGCTACTGACTCCCTTTTGGCCCACACAGCACTTGTTCTTCCTTCTTTCTCACTTGGCCAGGGGCAATCACCACAAGTTATCTCACCAGGTGCGTCTTCTCACACAACACAAGGGGTCTCTTATCCATTCCCACTTGTCCAGTCTTCAACTGACAGTGTGAGTGACAGGGTTTTGCTCCCTTTTAGGTACCGCTTTTCTAAGGACATGCTTTGGGTCCTGCAGGAGGCCAGGAAATCATATATTTTTCTGTCTGGTGCCTCTCTCATCATCAGGATCCCCAATTTGTTGAGGCTCCTCTGGTCCTCTCTTATTTGTGTGATCTGCTCTATGCTGGGCTAGCATATTCTTCAGTGAAAGCTCACCTGTCAGCAATTTCTGCTTGTCTGACTTTGACTCCTCCTCTGGCCTCTAGATTTGAGGTCAAGAAATTTCTTAAAGGTGTCCTTCATATCAGGCCTCCCAGGAAGCCAATTGCACCTTCCTTGGACCTTAATTTCTACCTGAAAAACTGACTCAGGCTCCTTTTCAGCCTGCTTCTTCAGCCTCCTTGCAACATTATACTTGGCCCTCATTTCAGCTAAGTGTCTGAAGTTCAGGCTCTCACGGCTGTTCCTCCTTTCTTAGTTTTTCACAGAGACAGGGTGTCTCTTTGTCCTAATTCTTTTTGTATTGCTGATGGAGGTCAATTAGTTGTCCACAGTCTGGCACTGAGAAGATTTTTCACATCTTGGATTTGTATAGACAGCACAGATATTATATGGATAAAACTAAAGTTACTTGCAAATTAGAGCAGCTTTTTATTTCCTTTCATTCCAGGTCTTTGGGTTTGGCTGTTTGTAAGCAAACCATCTCTTCCTGGATTTCTAAGGCCATTTCTTTTTTTATTCTTTTCATGGTCAACAACTTTCCTTCTCAGTAAATTCTCATTCTACCAGAGCTGCTTTTTTTCAAGGGGCTGGATACCAGTTCTATCCTTGAGGCTGCTACTTGGTCCTCTGTTCATACTTTCACTAAGCATTGCAAGTTGGTTGTTATTTCCAGGGCCAGAACTGTATTTTCCAGGGCTATCTTGCGTGGGTTTCTGGTGGGAACTTCTGTGCCATCCTCCTCCCAGGCTTCCTCTTGAACTTTTGTACTCTCTCTTACGTTATGAATACTGCAACAGTGAAGGCAAGGACATATACTGTTATGGCAAGATTTTGCACCACTGTACTTTCTTACCTACACTTTGAAAACAGGCCCAAGCTGGTACAGTGACTTACCAGATCAGAGATTGTTTCTGGATAGCAATAACTGCCTCCACCAATATATTGTGAGATGGATAAAACCTGTTCCATTTTGTCATTGCTATCATTCATTTTAATTTTACTCCTGTACCCAACCCCCCAATCCCACTGACTCCACCTTTAATACTAATACAATCTCCACGGGCAACTCCCACAACTACTTATAACCAATCAAAACCGAATTAGTCTCTACAAATAATACTTTTTCTGTTAAGCCATCACTATCCCATGACAGAAACAACCAGTACCCGTCCCACCAAATCACTTTTCCGCAACACACTTATCAGCAAACTCTATTTTACAATATTATCACCCCTTAGTTCCATCTGTTATCCAAACACCCCCAATCAAGCATTACAAACCACTCAATACTCTAATTACCCTGACTCACACGCTAACATGCAACACAAAACCCTTCCTAAATCCCATCATACTTCCTCTGCTATATCACTGCACCTCAAAACAACTCCTCCATACTTTAAAGAATCTGTCTCCATCATAATGTAACTCTATCCTCAGGGAAAGCTCTCTCTCTCGTTCTATTCTACACACCTCTACTGATACATTCGCTAAACCTCCACAAAACTACCTCCATCCTCTGATCACCTGCTACTCTGTACTCACTAGTACAAATTATACTGCAGTTCAGCAGCATCCTCCTCTCTATGCTACTTCTGTCTCTTTCACACCTTATCACATACCATTCCTTCTTGCACAAAACTAGCATATATAATAACCACACAAAGAACCGCTACTCCCACATTCACCATGACATTCCCCCTCACCTCTTTCCATACTCTTATATCTGCCTATATAACATCTCTGACACACTACATATCAACTACTTATTAAACTATGATTTTAAACATAATTACAAACCTGGATATCCCATCCTTTACACAATCTCCACCAAACCATTAACTCCCCTCTGGTGATATCTACCCAGGGTCCAATTCTAATCACTCCTCTCTTCCCCAAAATCACACCAGCAACACCTTCCCTCAGATTAATAACACTTATTCATACATTCTACCCCCTGACTTCTCCTTCATTACATGAACTGCCATAGAATATGCAATAAAATAAATGAGTTACATGCTTGGGTTAAACACGACAACCACAACATTTTTGTTTTAACTGAAACCAAGCTAAAACCCAATATTAAAAAGATTAAATTACTTCCCTAAGCCTATAACATCTTGCAATTAGATAGATCACACAAAAAAGCAGGGGGGGGGAATAATAGTTCTGTACAATAACTCACTGGTACTTTCATCATACCCAACCTGTCCATCCTCCTTCAACAATGATAAAATACTTCTTTCCCTCTTAAAAATAAATGATCATAACAATATCTGTCTCATCACTGTTTACATTCTGCCAGGTCACAACAATTCGAATTTAGAGGATCTTCTGTATTGGCTATCCACCAATGTCAACCAGGAAACTGTCATCCTGGATGAGATAAATGTTGATTGGCTATCTATTTCTCCTCCTAATCCTACCTCTGTCATAAATCTATACAACTTCATGTAGCTCATCACCTCTCCAATAAGATACAACAAACACTCCAATAACCATCTATTCTACACTGGGGCACTCAAATCTGAACTAGGTAAGATTATATCTTATACTACCCTCCCAAACTCTATGAGTTACCACCTCCCAACTTTCACTCCCAAAAAAAGGCCACCACTATACCACAATCTACAACTTAGGATCATAGGAGATTACTAGGCTATTAACCCAGAGGTCATTTTAAGCCTAGCCATTTCAACCCAATGTAATACTGTAGAGGTACTAGTCAATACCTACAATTGCATTTAGTGATGACTGCTCATGTCCAGCAGGAGGGTTATGGGTGCTATCCCTGGTATGAATTTACGGTGTCCCATCTACTTATCCAGGTTCCTCTTGAACAGTGTCATAGAGGTGCTTTATTTCACATGAATTGGTAGCCTGTTCTAAAGACGTGGCAATCGCTGGGAGATAATCTGTCCTTCCAGCACGTCCTATTTAAGTCGCAGGCCATATTTAAGTCCCTTGAATGGGTGGCTCTAGAGCAATTTGATTTATGGATATGCAGTAAGTTCATTAGCTTTTGAGTCTTGGGTTGCTCTGTAGGCCAGGCATAAGTCTCCCCTCAGAAGTCTATATGATACGGAGTATAGTGACAAGTATTTTAGTTGGTCCATGTAAAGCACACGCTGGAGGCTCTTGATCTTCTTTGTTAGAAACCTCTGAGGTCTCTCTAATTGCTGTAGGTGCTTAGTAAGGTACATACAGAATGGGATGTTATACTCAACTATGGGCTGGATAAGTGCCGAGTATAGGGGGTTATTACTTTTTTTGCTCTCGAGACGATGCCATTACTATTCAACTGAGTTACGTGGAAAGCTTTCCTTACAATGGTAGACACTTGGTGGTCGAAGTTAAGATCGTGGTCAACCTGTGATCCCAGGTCCCTTACCACTTCATGGGTACTTAGGGTATTGTTATTGATTTGATAGTGTGAGGGGACATTGTGCTATAGGGAATGATGATGCATTTCTTTGCATTCACTTTGAGATGGTGACTAATATACCAGTTACTGGTCTGTGTGAGACCATCCTGGAGTATACTGACATCATTTGAGGTTTCAATGATTACACCTAGTTTGCAGTCGTCTGCAAACTTGGTCAGCCACAACCCTTTAGTTTTGACCTGAGCTTCTGAGAAGTATATACCAAACAGTAGGGGGCCCAGCACTGACCCTGTGACACCCCGCTGGTAACAGGTTTGCGCGTTGATGTGAAGTTACTCACTTTGATAGCGTGTGTCCCATTTGTGAGACAGCTGGCAACCTATCTTACAACGAAGGGGCTTACATTCATTTTGCTAAGTTTATTGGTAATGCCTGAATGTAGGATTGTGTAGAAAGTCTTTGCCAAGTCAAGGTATGCTCTGTCAACAAATCTGCCCACATCAATAGCCTTGGTCACACTTTCAAAAAAATCCACCAGATTTAACAGGCAGGATATGCCCTTCCTGAAGCAAATGAGGTAGGATCCAGGGTGTGGAGGTCAACTATGTCTTTATTTATGAGGTCCATAATGACACGTTCCATGGCCTTACAGATGAGGCTGGTCAGGCTTATGGGTCTGTAATTCCATGGGTCTGCTGTTAGGCCACATTTGTGGAGAGGAATAACTGTAGCTCTTCTCCATTCCGCAGGAACAAAGCCTGTGGTTAGGCTATGATTGAAAACGGTACTAAGTGGTGATGCTAGTTTATGTTTTAGCCTGTTTAGAAGACAGCCTGGGATGTCATCTGGTCTCACAGAGGCTGTGTTCTTTGCCTTGGACAGGGCTTCAAGGACCCGCACTTCAGATATGTAAGTGGCCTTACAGATGAGGCTGGTCAGACATATGGGTCTGGTTTGCGGAGGGGAATAACTGTAGCTGTTCTCCATTCAGCAGGAACAAAGCCTGTGGTTAAGCTATGATTGAAAATGGTACTTAGTGGTGATGCTAGTTTATGTTTTAGCCTGTTTAGAAGACAGCCTGGGATGTCATCTGGTCTCACAGAGGCTATGTTCTTTACCTTGGACAGGGCTTCAAGGACCCGCACTTCAGATATGTAAGGTGGGGGGAGAGATCAGGGGAGGGTTTGTTGTAAGTTAGGAGGGGATACGGAAGTGAAATGTTCGCAAACCTATCAGCTAGTAGGTTTGCTATCTCTGTGGGGTCAGTGTATGTGATACTGTTGGTCACCAGTTCTGCACATAGATGGATCCTACCCTTTAGGTTACATACATAGCTGTAAAAGGCCTTATGGTTATCCTTGGGAGTACTTGCTAGATTTCAATCAAAGAAGCTCTTGGAGGATTTGAAAAGTTGTCTTATTTGCCTGTTAAGGATGAGGAGAGTGCTTTTTCATTGTTGGGCCCTTGTCTTTGTTTTCTTGGACAGCAACTTTTTGCATTTATTGTAGATTTTGTTGATGCTGGAAGTCCACCATGGCAGCTTGATTTTACTTAGGGCTCTGGGTTTGATTTTATGTGGTACAGCTGAGTTTATACACTTATGCAAGTGATTGTACAGGGTTTTAGTGTAAGCTTTGGTGTAGTTACCACTTTCATCTTGGGGTGGGGCTTGGAATCCATTTATACCTTCACCTGGGAGGGTATAGTTTGCCTTGGTGAAGTTTTTTAGTCTGATTTCACCCTTTGTGAGTTCTGGTGTTAGTGCAGTTCGAAGGTGACTGATTTGTGATCAGTTTTAACTAATGAGGGTACAACAGTTGCAGCAGTGCACCTGTTTGACATGTTGGTGAGGACCAGATCTAGAATGTGTGCTCCTCTTGGGGTATAAACAATTTGCTCCAGGGCATTTTAATTCACAAAGTCAAGGAACTTTTGTGACAGCAAGTTTGGGCCAGAGTAGGTTTCCCAGTTGATGGTGGGATAACTGATCTCCCCCAAAGCCACTGTGTTCGGTAAAATTTGGATTGCCTTCAGTTTGGTCAAATAAGCTTTTTGGGTATCATGATCTATGGAGGGGGATCTATAACTGGCTAGGACTTGAATGGGGGTCTTACCCACTGTAAACTGGGCCTGGAGTAACTCCATGTAGTTGTCCAGTCTAACTAGATGGGAGGTGAATTTATCTCTAATAGAGATTGAAACACCACCTCCTTTGGTTTCTACATGTTCATTTATGGTCTAAAGGTGTGGAAGGCATTGTAGCCTTGCAGGGCTGGGGTACTCTCTGAGGCCTTAAACCAGGTTTCTTTGACTGCACAGACATCTACATCTTCTAGTGATAGAACTGCTTCCAGGGAGTGCAGTATTTGGTTTAAGCTCCTAACATTTAGCAGCATGACCCTTATTTTGTTCTGATTGGTTAATGTTGTTTTCGAGTCCTTGCCTAAAAAAAGCACTATGGGGAAGGCAAGAAACTTTGCCAGTAGCCGAAAGCCTAGGGGTGCCAGTCTCTGGCACAGCAGTGAGGTGTGTCAACCATGGCTTCCCAGGCAGACAGAAACTGGAGACCTGAGTGCATGTGTGATCTGGCGAATCCTGGCACCAGACAGGCAGCTGACTGTGGCTTTCTCCTTCTCCAACTTGGTGAGTGGGACATCCCTGTGTCTCACTACTGAGTCTCCAATGACAAGAAAACTTGGGTTTGAGTGTTACGCCTTACAGGCTTGGTGGGTGAGACACTGGAGTTGCTATGTGTCATGGATGCTGTGGAGACTGTGTTAGCTGTAGGAGATGTGTTTTGGAGGTCTCTGGTGTTTCAGCAAGTTTTTCAAGAGAACCTCTGCTTGTGTGGATTTACGTGTTTGATCCATACTATGTGTATGAATAGTGGTACTATGTTAATATGTTGTGTTGGGTGAGTTGACAGCCTTCTCCGTGTTACTGTTTTGAGTGACAGAGAGCATGGATTCTAGATTCTTGGTGTAAATACATCTCTCACACTCTATACTAGACTCTGTTATTAGTAGGGGGTTGTCTGTGTACATGAGGCAATTGCTACACTGCCTCAAGAGACCCAAGTTAACAAGGCTGGCAGGAGAAACAAGGGTAGTCCAGTTATCCATAATGCCAAATGCAGAAACAATCATGGAGGAGCTTAGCGAATAGATATTTCTGCCCGGGTTTTAAGAGACAATTTGTTAAATTTAACTGTCCGGCTTTGGTGCACAATTGCGTGGTAGTGCATGGTGCTGCTTGATGAGCAAACAAGTAGAAACCTGCTCAAATGCAAGGCCTAAATAACAGAAAATAAAACTTGAAAAAAAAAAAAAAAAAAAAAAAAAACTTTAACAAAACTAAAAAGGGCCAATGAGGATGCTTATTTCAAGCCCTAGACCGGCCTCCTTTTACCAGTCAGATGCCTATCAAACACAATTCTCGCACAAAAGTGCAGATAGGCCCCTTCCAATCTAAGATGGCCTTGAAAATGTGTTCAGAACAAACAAACCACTACAAACAGTTACAGAAGCAGCAGGCCCGGATCTAGACCATGTTACATTTACTAACTACCCTAGTTTCAGCGGGAAACATTAGAGAATATTTAACACATCCAAAAAATACAGTGAGACACTGAAAAAATGCTTAAAACAGCAGAAAATCAGCCAGGAGGCTCTAAAGAATGATTTAAACAGTTAACAGATCAGTTAATTAGGTATTCATTGGCGGGAAAAACACAGAAGGCAGAACAGATAGCTTTAAAACAGTAAAAAAAAATACCAGTAAATACTTAAACAGCGGAAACAACAAGAAATCTTACTAAACAGTGAAAACAGCAATAAAATTTGATTTTACAGGCACAGTGCAGCAGGCAATTGCAGTGTCACTGTGTAGTTTAGTACACAGTAAATAAATACAGCATAAAAGCAGGAGGCAGGCAATAAAAAGTGCAGTATATAGTATAAACAAAAAAAAAAACAGGCAACTTTTTTTGGAAGCTCAGAAGCCTCTAGTAGTCTGGTATTTCATCACAGAGTTGTGTCTGGTAGCCCACCTCAGTACAGCTTGGTACAAACAAGCAGAAACCTACTCAGATGCAGGGCCTAAATACCAGAAGCTAAAACTTGAAAAAAAAAAAAAAACTAACAAAATTCACAATGACCAATGAGGATGCTCATTCCAAGCCCTATACTGACCTCCCTTTATCAGTCAGGTGCCAATCAAACACAATTATTTCCCAAAAGTGCAGATAGGCCCCTTCCAATCCAAGATGGCTTACATTCATAGCAACATCAAAAGCTTGTAATCGGTTTCTAAACAAAATGTTCTTGAGATGAAGCAGCTACACAGTTTAACGACAACCTTCTAACTATATCAAACTAATTAGCCGCAACCAGACATAAAAAGTCAAATTTAACCCACCTACTGGCTCTCAAAAACTACTTAACCACTTATGAGAACCAGAGATAAAGCCTGGAAATTTTGGTTTCATAACAAAACAGAGTCCTGCCTTCAAAACTTCACAAAACTCCACAATCACATGAAAAAAAAAATCAGGTACATCTAATAAAAATAATTCACTACCCTTCAATCAAGGATATTCGCACTAAGCACCCACAAACAGTTCTGGTCCTCCATTAATAACTGGTTAAATATATTTGCTTAGCCCAACCAACCTTTACTACCACCGACCACACTGAATCTATTTCTAACAAACTCAACTCACATTTCATACATTCAGTCGTCCCCCTCACCATAAACAATCATTCACCTACCCTCCTTGCCATCCCCACATAACTATCCTCTAAAATCACTGTCTTCCACATCAACCATGTTCCCATCTCTACCATCATAAAATAATTCATAAGCTAAAACTCTGTATACTTGTTGATGACAATCTTCTGTCAGAATACATCAGCATGGCTGCCAGCACTTTAGTATAACCTGTTCCTATCCCCATAAACAAATCTGTCCAAGAAAACTATGTACCCAATACCTAAAAAAAGTCACTAATTATTCCCTTACACAGAGGAGACTCCACTGAATTATGTAATTACTACCCCACAGCCATTCATTATCCTTGAAAAGTAAATACAATTCTAACTGCTGGAACATTTAATAGATAACAATTTCCAATGTACTACAAAGCTTCAGACCACACCACAGCACTACTACAGCTCCTGTTAATTTCACCAATCATATCAACTTCCACAAGGACAAGGTATCCTATCAGACTATTCTGTAAAGACTATTTTGACTATGTTTTGACATCCTTTCACTCTCCTGGTTCCATAGCTACATTTCTAACAAGCTACAGACAGCAAAATGGAAGAAAGAACAATTACTAATCTTGTCTGTCTCAGTCGGAGTGCCACAAAGCTCAATTTTAGGCCCCCATACTCAACACTTTTATTAATAACCTCTTTAGTGCTATTAATAATACAACAATCATTCAATATGCTGATGATGCCACACTGATAACCACAGCAAAGTCCCTATTAGAACTTCAGGACTCAAAAACATTTTTCTTCTATAGAGACCTGATCTAACAATTTTCACTTCTTACTGAATGCTAAGAATACCAAGTTATTGCTTTTCACACCAAAATTTTGCATCCAATACAAAAATAACTTTTTCATCACCATTTCAAACAATACTCCCGTCCTAATGAACTTATGTCCCACACAAAGCTACTTGGTGTCATCACAAATAACTTAAAGTGTGATATTCAAATTAAAGCTATCAAGAAAACCCACAGAAAACTGGACTCATATCTTAGCTAACACTTTTTAACTTGCAGTGCCAAAAAAGTAGCCCCTGTATATCTACTACCTTCACTAATATATGCTGCCCTCATCTACACTAACCTTCAACAATCTTGGCTAACAAAAACTGAACAATGTTATAGCAAGATAGCTATATTTTCCTCCACCCAATTTGCAAAATCCCACCACTGTCTATCCTTAAAACAGACTGGCTTTTACAACTTCCAAACTATCTCTCTGTCACCCTGCTCATAATATAATTTGCAAACCACAAGCCTTAGTGGAACTTACACCCACCCTTGCATGATCACTGTGCTCCATGGACAAGTCCATATTAAGCACAAGTAAAACTCACAACTCTGTTCATCTGTTCCTGTACTTAAACTATATCTCCAAAATATGGAATTCTACCCCAATCCAACTTTTATTTGGAGATAAGAAATCTACTGCAAGGTAGCTGAGGAAATGTCCCACACACTTTATTGTCTAAGTAATATAGTAAAATTTCACAGAAGCTAACTACAACTCTAAACATTACAAACTTACATCTGTCACTTTATCACTGATGCAGTCTGGAAGTTTTATTACTGCCATAAAGTCAAGCAGGTAAGCTGGTTTCCAATTAAGCAAATACTTACTTTCCTGGTTAGTATACTTTTGTATAAGCTTAAAATGCATCACTGAAACCACTAAACACACCAGTCTCTGTTAAGCAATACATCAGGCATCTCAAACCATCTGTCTCCAGTGTTTTGCCACTGACCATCTCAATCCTTTTATTGCGATGTTCTGAAAGAACCTTCTCTCACACTGGACCTACTAAGAGGGCTCCTTCCCTTGCATCATTTTTCACCTTCCTACACTTGTTCGCTTTACTATGCAGCTTAAACTGTATCTACAGTGGGGAAGTGAACAGAATTTTAATGGATTTGCTGCACAGCAACCTAAACTATCTAAGGCTCTGCACAACCCTGAACAACCGCATACCTTGCAGCATGTACTGTTTCATGCAGTATTAAATATCGGTCTATATGTAGTTTGTCAACTTTTGCCCTTTGCTGCTCTTTGTACATAACTGAACTAGACTATATTTTGTTAATTTTCAACTTCTGCAATTATGTCATGATTGACAAGGGGCCCCAGTAGTTCAGTTCATCCATCATCTAAATAAATAAAGGTCTTCAGGGAAACACCTTGAAAATTGCGAGGAAATTTTCACATAAACACGGTCCTAAATCTGGGAAGAATCTATATGGGTCATGTAAAACTGTTTCTTTTCATGGCAAGAGACAAGGGAAGGGCTCCATTCCCTTTTTGTTCATGCAATCTTGGACCTTCACAGATATCTAATTAGATTTGTACCACTGCTTTCTAATGACGGACATTGGTCCAATGAAGGTACCAGTGTAGTTACCCTTTGTTTTACTGCACCATGTTAAAATATACTCTAGCAAAATGTTAACCAAAGGATGGCTGCATAATGTGTGGTCAGGCAAGCCTAAAGGCTGATGATATGCTCCGATGCTATGTTCCTCCATCATTGAAAGGGCTGGATCTAAAATGATCACTACCACCACTAACATATTAGAAAAGGTGTTGCCCTGAGAGAGTGCCAATGTTGTTGAGAATAATTTTTGCCAATTCAGATGATGACAGGATATCCCTATTTTGGAGAGTTGTCTAAGAGAAAGTAACTTCCTCTGTAGCATGGCTGGAAGTGGAGGTCTTAAGCTTTTTAAAGTGTTGAGCTGTCTCGAAAGTGTAACCTTTCTCTTATTAAACTGGCCTTTCATTATCTGTGTCCTGTCAAGAGTTCATTATCTCCATTTACTTGTGAATAATGTGCAAAAACAAATCTGCCATAAGTCAGGTGTTTAATAAATTTTCCTTAATAATCCTTCACAAAAGTAACTGTAGAAAAACAAGAGATGCTTTATACATGTAAATATTCTGGAAATAAAGTAGAACCTATAGTAGCAACAATGGCAAGAAAAATTAAAGGAATTCTAATACTGACTATATACGAGTGACTCACACAATAACCAAGATGGCTTAACCATGGCTGCAACCTCAGCTTAGTCTTTATGGGAAATAAGTATATTCC
The DNA here is from genome assembly GCF_019279795.1 of Protopterus annectens. NCBI lineage: Eukaryota > Metazoa > Chordata > Ceratodontiformes > Protopteridae > Protopterus > Protopterus annectens. The sequence goes on along the minus strand of NC_056744.1, from coordinate 446,266,740 downwards.
TGATGAAAACTCTGCCTCAGAAAAGGTAGCAGAAGGTGAGCATTCTTGAATTTTGATTGAGATGTAAATTTATTACCCTAAATAACTTTTATTTTGTAAGGGGAAGCTACGTATCAAATCAGTCTGCATATACAGAATAATGTAATGCATAAATATGCCATTTTAGGAGGTACTCAATTTTCTCTGTTCCCAAACTGGAGATGTATGACTTTATTCAGTTTTCTGAGCAGTAGACTGTATTAATCAATTAAGGATGAATCTACCTGACTGTGGTATACATTTACTGCAAAATCATACTACTTATATGAAAACTTGTAAATGAGAACCCTGTCAAATAAATCTCTAGACAGAGGCACATTTCTTAGTCAGTTAACAATGAATGTCACTCATGAAGGTCAAATTATTTGCAAATTACAAAATGATTTTTTTTAAATATGAAAACTGTTTTAATGTACATGAGGATACATTTTTAACTATGCACTGGAATACACATTTTGTTATGTTTCTTGTAATACAATTTACAAGACAGCCAAATACAAGAACAAGCTACAAGAACTCTTCTCTTTACAGTAGGCAAAAGGAAAAGCAAAAAAAAAAAGAGCTAAAAAGGTTGAAAAGCTCCTAACATAACTGCTAAAAATTAAAGGAGAAAACCAAGGATTCCTAGCTGTTGTCTGAGGGGAAAGTTAGTTCTGTCCTTAACAATTCACGGAAAGATGATGTGGTATTCAAGGAATGCAGGTATAATTCCCCATCACAGAGTCAGAGCAATCAACAGGCAGGAAACAGACCTTTTGTGTTATTTAGGTCAATGAAAACAGTAGAATCATTCCTGTAAAAGCAGAAATGTTAAACATCTTAAGGCCAGAAAAGTACAGCATCAAAGGTAGTTAAGACTGCATAGCAGGAAGGGCATGTTCAATGTATAAAATGAGTTTGTCTCACCTCTTGATTAACGGATAAGGTGAGCAAAAGGTTTTGGCTATAGTTGGCCTGGCCATAACTTAACTTAAAAAAAAATTCTGACCAAGTTCCAAAGAATTACTTAAATCCAAAAATGCATCAATAAATGAAATATCTATAAGTGAATTCTTGTCAGACATTATACTTACAAATAACTATTTTTTGTTTAATCAAGAATTCTTCTTGCAAAAACAAGGTGTAGCTATGGGTTCGCCTTGTGGTGCCAATTTTGCCAATTTAGTTATGGCATACTGGGAGAAGACCTTTATTCTTAACATTCCTCACCACAAGGCAAACCTTATTATGTACACACGATTTTTAGATGACATGTTTGTTTTATTTCATGGTGATAATACACAAGCTATGTTGTTTATTTCCTACTTGAATTCTACAACAGAATGTTTTAAGTTTACAGCGACATTTAATAAAGACAAAATTGACTACCTAGATGTTAAATTATCGAAGGATAGGGTCAATAGTAGATATATGTCCAAGATTTTCAGGAAAGATACATACTGTAATTCTTTTCTCTACTTCTCAAGTTGTCACCCGTTTCATCAGAAACGTTCAATTGTAAAGGGTCAACTTATTAGAGCAGCGAGGATGACCACACTCAAACCTGATTTCCAAGAAGAATGTGAATACTTGAGTTCCATGTTCCAACAGCAAAGTTACCCTAGTAATTTAGTTCATTCCTTAGTGTGTGAAGTAGTTGACAAAAGACAAAATGGGTTTGTGGAACCTATTCTTCACACGAACAATCTCAACCATACTATAGATGTCTCTACCACTGGTAGTAACTTTTCCAGTGAACGAGGGACTACACAAGACAGAGACCCTAGTTTTAGAGGCAGTTTTATCACCACTTTTTGTACTGACAGTGACATGGTGAGATTTATTCTATATAAAAACTGGCAGTTTATTATTAATGACAACACATTGCTTGACAAATTAGGGCCATCACCAAAAATTGTATTTAGGAGAGGGTACAATCTTAAGAACCTCCTTGAAAGTGGGGGCAACCTGAATTTAGTTAGATACACAGGGATGACTACATGTGGTAGTTGTAGGATGTGTAGATTAATTGAAGTAGGAAATACATTTACTATTAATGGTAGTAAGTTTAAGTTAAGGCTTAAACTCCATTGTAATTCCAAATTAGTAGTGTACATTGCTAAATGTGTAAGTTACCCAGCATTCTATGTGGGTAAAACTGAGCGTAGATTGCAGGACAGAATATATGAACACATCTATGCAATCTCTGTAAACAAAATTGATAACCCTTTGGCGAAACATACTACTTCTAATGAAGGACATAGATTTGTTTTCAAAGCAATAGACCAGATACAAGTTGATATGAGAGGGGGTCCTTTTAATTTACTTTTAGAAGAACGTGAGTTGGTATGGCAAATTCGTTTAAACGCATTTTCTTTTCCAGGTTTAAATGATTCTTGTAATATAGCTTGACTACTAAAACTCAGAAGTCTGAAAATAAGAAGTTATGTACCTACCATAACGTTCCATGTTAGTTGTCTTCTCTTGCCTTCTTTCTTGCTGGATGGGTTCAGAGCCGATCCTCGGCTCCGACTCGGCCACTTACTAAAGCTCGAGAGCTAATTTTACCAGCTCGAGGCAACCCTATATCCCATGATGCAAGGCGAAGACTACCCAGATCTCATTTGGTAGCTAAGGAAATTATGCAATATATTCCTCCAACTGGAGAGGAGAAGGAAGAGGTAATAATAATAATAATCCCCCGAAAAGGATCAACCTAATCTAGTGACACTAGAAAGCTGATTAGCTAGAAAAAAGGATTAAGCCTCTTAAGGGAAGAGACACAATCTTCTCGGTCTAACCAGGCTAGGGGGAAGGTGGGCAATTAAGAAGGCGAGAGAAGACAACTAACATGGAACGTTATGGTAGGTACATAACTTCTTAATGTTAAGTTGTCAATCTCGCCTTCATTCTTGCTGGATGGGACCGCGTCCCTAGTACCTCTATCCTGGGTGGCTCAATGGAACAGACTCTTGAGAACGGTGGAACCAAAATTCGCTCTGTCTCTGGAGGCCAAGTCTAATTTGTAATGTGAAACAAAGGTATGAGGAGAGGCCCATGTGGCTGCTGCACAAATAGTGTCTATTGGAAGTCTAGCCTGAAAAGCTGTAGATGTAGCTAGAGCTCTGGTAGAATGGGTTTTTGGCCTAGAAATCAACTCTTTACCTCTGAGCTGATAAATGCAAGTAATCACAGAAGACAGCCATCTAGATAGAGTTACCTTGGATACTGGAAGACCTTTCCTGTTCTCTGCATAGGATAAAAACAGTTGATCAGATTTCCTAAAATGTTTGGTTCTGTCCAGATAATATCTGAGTTGGCGGTGAATATCAAGATAATGTAGTTTTTGTTCCGCTCTATTAGTATAATTTGGGAAAAAAACTGGAAGATCAATGGATTGATTTAAGTTCGTCTGCGATGCCACTTTGGGTAAGAAAGACGGATTAGTCCTTAGAGAAACTCTGTCTTTGTGGAAGATTAAGTAGGGAGGACGAATGCAGAGGGCATGAAGCTCAGATACTCTCCTGGCAGAAGTAATGGTGACTAGAAAGAGTGTCTTCCAAGAAAGAAATTTCAATGAACAGGCAGCCGCAGGTTCGAAAGGGGGAAGAATCAAGGATGCTAAAATTAAATTTAGATCCCACTGTGGTGGGGGGTCTCTAATCGGAGGTTTAAGTAAAAAATACCTCTAAGGAATGCCTTGCAAAGTTTATGTGACATAATGTTGTGGTCCAACAAGCCTATATGAAAATTTGAAATGGCTGCCAGCTGAACTTTTACTGTGGAGGAAGAAGATCCTGAATGAAAAATCTCGGCTAGGAAGTCCAAGACCGAATGAATCGGAGCAGTATAGGGGGTCTATATTCCTAGCTTTTGCCCAGAAGGAGAAACGTCGCCATTTACTAGTGTAAATCCTTCTGGTGGAAGATTTAAGGGAAGCTACTATGATATCCCAGACGGGATTAGAAATCATAGGAAGCCTGGCTAGGGATGGAAGCGGAGCAACCAAGCAATGAGGTTGAGAGAAGGTATGGATTGGTGCAGCTGCCCCGACTGGTGGGTCAGAAGATCTGGAACCGGGTCCAGATGCCATGGCTGTACCAAAAGATAATGATGTAGGAACGGAAACCATATCTGTCGAGGCCAATAAGGGGCAAAGAGAATCAACTTGGCTCTCAAGGCGGTTGCTTTCTGAATTACTTGTGGTATCAGAGGAAAGGGAGGAAAAGCATAAAGAAGCCCCCGGGGCCAATATTGGGTTAGAGCGTCTCTGGGGGGATGGCCTGGAAGGGGGAAGAGAGAGAAGTCGTCGGGGCATTTGCTGTTTTGAGGTGTAGCAAAAAGGTCGCAGCAAGGAAGGCCACACTTCTGAAAAATCTCTTCCGTCACAGATTGTTTGAGAGACCACTCGTGAGGCATGAGAATAGCTCTGCTCAACCTGTCCGCTATGATGTTGGATTTCCCAGGGATATGCATTGCTATCAGAAACCGCTGAGAAGAGATTGCCCACTGCCAAAGTCTGAGAGCCTCTCGACACAGTGGATAGGACTTGGTTCCGCCCTGCTTGTTGATATACCACACTACGGACATATTGTCCATTTGGACTGCAATAGTTCCCAGGGGAAGAGAGTCGTTGAGGGCTTGCAATGTTAAAAGCACTGATCTCATCTCCAGGACATTTATGTGCAGGTGGCATTCGAAAGGTTGCCAAGTGCCATGGACCATCCTGCCCTGATAATGCCCCCCCCACCCGATCAGGGAGGCGTCCGATGTAACCGTGGCGACCGGGGCGGGAGGAACAAAGGGTCTGCCCTGATGGACTTGAGGGGACGATATCCACCAGGTCAGATGCCTTTTGCAAATTGGAGTTATTATGATCCTGTGACACATGGGAAGTTGTTGAAAGGACCATTGGGTGAACAGCATCCATTGTAGAAGACGCATGTAAAAGCGGGCAAGGGGAAGAAGTGTTATGGCGGCCGCCATAAGACCCAATACTTTCAGAGCAAATCTGGCCTGAATTTTGTTGCTGAGAAGAATCACCTGGACGTGATTTTGAATGTCCAAGATCCTTTGGTCTGTTAACTTTGCTGAAAGTTGTACGGTGTCCAATTTGGCACCTATAAAAGTAATAGATTGACAAGGCGACAAGGCAGATTTTTCAAAATTTATAGAAATCCCTAGCCCTCTGCAAATGTGAATGGTGTAATCTCTAGCTTGGAGAAGTTGATGCCTGGTGGTGGCAGTGAGGAGCCAGTCGTCTAGATATGGAAACACCTGGAATCCTTGATGTCTCAGGTGAGCCGTAACCGCTGCCATACATTTGGTGAACACTCTGGGGGCTGTAGTGAGTCCAAATGGCAGGGCTCTGAATTGGAAGTGACTGGTCCCTAGCCGAAAGCGGAGAAACCTTCTGGAGCGCCTGTGAATTTTTATGTGATAGTACGCATCCTGAAGATCTACCGAGCACATCCAATTGTCCTTGCCCAGAAAGGGTAGAATGGACTGAAGCTTGATCATCCGGAATCTTGTTTTCTTTACAAACTTGTTTAGTTTGCTGAGATCTAATATTGGTCTCCAGTCCCCTGACTTTTTTGGTACTAAAAAGAACCTTGAGTAGATCCCGGATCCTATTTGGTCTGCTGGGACTGGCTGGATGGCTCTTTTTGCTAGCAGTTTTGAAATCTCTGGTACTGCTAGTTCCCTTAGACCAGGTGGAACGTCTGGAAGGGTTCCCTTTTGCTGAACTGGGGTTTGAATAAAGGGAATTTTGTAACCCTCGGATATGATCGACTGTACCCATTTGTCTTGAGAAAGGGAAAGCCAGGCTTTGGGGTACAGCGATAATCTTCCCCAGGCTGCCTCCGAAGGTGGACAATCGGGCAACATCTCAGGGATGCTGGAAGGGTTTGTCAGAGAGAGGCTCCCTGCTACCCTGATTCTGCGGACCCCCTCTGCCTCTAGGGCGCCGTCTGTTGTTGTTACCCCCTCTGCCTCTGGGGGTAAACTGACCTCGTGCGTCAGGCGTGACTCCTTGAGATTTGCGGAACCACATTTTCCCTCCCTTCTGACCTTTTGGGTAAGGTCTTGAAGGGGTGGAGAAACGGACTCCCACGGCAAAAACAGTCTTGCCATCTTGTTCGCATCTAGTCAAGGTGTCTTTCACTTGAGGTCCGAACAAAGTCGAGCCATCAGAGGGAGAGTTTGTGAAGGACGCCTTGAAGGGATCTGCAAAATTACAAAGCCGCATCCAGGATTGATGCCTTAAAGCCACTCCTGTGCCTGCGGCCCTACTCGCTCCATCGGCTGCATATGAAATGAGCTGCATGGAGGAGTTAACAATGGAGTTTAGGATTCCTAGCTGTGAGTTAATTTTATCCTGAGACCCAGCAGCTGACGGATCCTGTAAAACTTCTCCCAACTCTTTAAGAACATCTCTTTGAAGGCGGGTGAAGTGACACAAGTAGTTCAGCGATCGCATGGCAAAGGTCGCTGAAGAAAACATCCGCTTGCCGTACCTATCCATAGTCCTAGAATCCTTGTTAGGAGGATGGACAGGTACTGAAGGATCAGCTAGTTCCTTCTTGGTGGCTGCAGCCACCACCATGGCATCAACCGGGACACCGTTTGTCAAATATTGCCTATCAGGTGGGGCCGTAATGAATTTAGAAGTCCTCTGAGGAATGGGTTCCACCGAATCCGGGGCCATCCACGCCTTCCGAGCCACCACGTCTATAAGAGGGTCGAAAGGCGGAGACACCCAGGAGGTGGAGGGTCGAGACCCAAACGCCTCCAGGTATACTGACTCATCCTCGGAAGGATTAAGGGAAGGCCAGTTCCCCCTCTGCTTAAGGAGTTCAAGGATGTCTGAGAAAGAGACATCCTCAGAGGGGGACCTTGGAGATCCCTCCGACTCATCCAAGTCAGTATCAGATGTAATAGACTCGAGGGAGTCTAGATGTTTCCTCTTACATGTCCTTTTACGCGGAGGTTCACCTGACGGATCAGGAGAAGCTTCAGAAGAGGAAGATATTCCCAATGGGGAAACCTGAGGCGTTGGATCTCTGGGTCTGGGAGCAAGAGAGTGGGAAGAGACGTCAGCAGGCACTGTAGTGGGAGGAGCTGATGGAACTGACCGTTGACTAGGCCCAGGGGCTAGTACACTCCTCATCACCTCGAAGGCTCCCCCGTCAGAGAGGCCAGAAGGCTCCCGCTCCGAAGAGATAGGAACTCCAGGCCGCACCGACAGGGACAGCTCCGAGGCCAATGTCGGGGCTGAGCTCACGCCAAGCTCCGAGGGGGAGAACGGGTCGGACAAGGGTCCGATGCCACTCGCCCCCTCGGAGCCAACGAGAGAGACCAGACGCCCGGATCCCTCCAATGAAGGCCTCAAGGAGGAAATCGGAGCAGAGGACGACGGAGCCGAAAGGGGGGGTGGTATCGGCTCCGAAGTCACAACAGTCACGGCTCCGAGGAGCTCCGCCCGAGCTCTGTAAGAGAGTCGAAGGAGGAATGTTAGGTGGATGTGTGATAGCTACCGTCTGTTGAGACGGGCTATGGAGCATTTGGGCCAATGCCTGAGACTTTAATAGTCTACTCACCACTCTCTCAAGGTCGTGATCGGACAGCCTGGACGACCGAGAAGAACGGCTCCAATGGCTCCGCTCCGAGACCAGGGGTGATCTCGGAGCCGAAAGTATTGATTCCAACGAGGGGGATCGTGATCTCTTTTTTGAGATAGGTGGAGCCGAAGGAGCCGACACTGAGTGCCCAGATTTAGCAGCATCGGCGCCGGATGGAGCCGATACTGTAACTTCTAAAATAGAAGGATCGGCTCCGGCCGGAGCCGATCTCGACACTGAAGGAGAACCAGTAGCCGATGGCTTAGGACCTGAAGCCAAAGGCTTAACTGGTTTCGAGGGCTTCCCCGGAGCCGACTTAGTCGGGGAGCTCTCAGGCTTTAATAAGCCCCTCAATATTAATTTATTTCTGCGCTCCTGCAGGACTCTTGGGCTGAAGGCATGACAGATAGCACAAGAGTCCTGCAGGTGCAGAGGTCCCAGGCAGTAAACACAAGAAGTGTGACCGTCTGTCAGAGACATCTTCTGACAGCACGAGTCACACTTCTTGAAGCCTGAGACCTTTGTGTCCTTCGTCATAGCTGTGTCGAGGAAACACTAAGTCAAAAAGAAACACAGACACACACACAATAAACACCCAATCCAATAATAAAAAATTTAAACAGGGATACAAACACACTCAAACACCACACAGAATCCCTGACAGAAAAAATTAGGAAAGGGGGAGGCTTAAGGCCTAACTTAGAGGAAGGGATAGATAACCAGAAAAATAGGGAACACTAACGGGAATAGGGTTAAATTAATCGTTAAAAGTTCACACGACAACAAGGGTGACTAAAACTAAATGGATAAGACTAAAAGTCTGAATTTGAAGAAACTTACCTGGAGCTGGTAAAAAAGCACCTCGCAAGCGAAAGCGGCAAACGAGATCTGGGTAGTCTTTGCCTTGCATCATGGGATATAGGGTTGCCTCGAGCTGGTAAAATTAGCTCTCGAGCTTTAGTAAGTGGCCGAGTCGGAGCCGATCCCATCCAGCAAGAATGAAGGCGAGATTGACAACTTAACATGATAATTTAATTTCAGACTTCTTAGTATGCTTTGATGGCAACTAGTAAGTTAGCTAAATCCTGTATTTTGTTATTTTTGTATGAAGTGAATTTTATTGTAACGAACTACATATACTTCATTATACAAATGTTTTATTTTATTTTACAATTACGCTGAAGTTTTACTTTTGATATACAGTAATTTAGATTTTTTTAGCTTTGCATTCAGCTTTAATGAACCTATGAAGTTAATTAGTTGTGATGTTTTCAATTGACACGATCATGTGATTGAATTAATGATTCAAATAATGCTATTTGAAATTTGTAATTATTTCTGAAGAAGTTGCTGCATCTTGGCAACGAAAAGCGCTTCAAATAAACGTGGCTGGTTTATAGTACTTGCACAGCGTTTGGGCTTTTTTGCACTCTGAGTTTTTGCTGGATACTTTTTTAGTGTTTTCAAGTTCCAAAGAACGTTCAGTTAACAAGTTAGCTATTACAGGAATGTATTACGTGGAGATTCTTGTTCAAAATACCTGTTAGCAAGTAGAAAAATGGTTCATTGAAAATACAGTGTTTGGGTAATATAAAGGGTACCTAATGACAAATCACAAGGATTATTATTACTAAGATTTAATTTCTCTGATATCATTACTGGTTTCTGTTGAGAGGCAGTAAGGGTAAATGTAAATTGACGTATGATGACACAAAGCTGTCACAGGCTGACATAAAAGATGACCTAGAAAGGAAGGGAAAAGACTTGGCATGGCTATAGAAATAGAACAATATCATATTACATGCAAGATAGAGTAAGAAAGAAATGCATATGGGACTCTCCTGAGTACTAAGTGAGCTCTATTGACTGCAAGTTGGTTGATACATATAGCAATATAAAAAACAAATGAAACAAGAAATAGCAATTTAAGATTACATATAAGTGCAAAGATGCAAAAAGGCAGTACGGAGCATTATAGGACAACCTCAGCCAAATGTAATTTTTTTCTTATCAAGAAGTTTATTTCATTTCTTTTAATTGTACTCCAAAAGTGCCACATACAGACAAAATGTAGGTGTATACAGGAATGCTGCATTTCTAATTAATGATGTTTTGCAAAATCTCACATTATTTCCTTCTGATAATTCTCATATTTTCTATAACATCACATAGGCGGGGAGGAAACAGCTACATCTTTTATGACCCTAAGGAACATAGGAATACTACTATGCAAAAAATCACAGGGATTATAAGATGCTTATCCATTTATACCTTTAAGAAGTTAGTGTCACCATTGTTAAGCACATAATACTGCCTATCTCTCAAAGTGAGCATGGCCTTGCATGATAAACTTAGTGTAAATTTGTATCTACCCATTCCAGGTATCAAAACTAGTCTTAAAGGTAGCCAAAGTAGTACTTGTTCTGACCTGTCTCTTGAGGGAGTCTTTTACATTTTGGTGCATTATTTATTTATTTTACATTTGTTTACCGGGAAAGTCTGACTGGACACATGTCCTTTTTCAGCAGAGGTCAGGGGAGAAAAGCTCCAACAATAACAAAGACCTATTATTTAAAAGCTAACAATGACATACACTGTAAAAGCTAAAAATGACCAATAATAATGGCATACAAATTTAGCAATAGTACAAACAGGGCCTTCAGTATTTCAAAGGTTACAATATCAACATGAGATATATGAATATTTACAGATGGATAAAGTGGAATGGAAGTTATAATAGAAATGAGATAAGCAAGTGTAGTACACTAGTACGAACTGAGGAGATGGGTTAAGTATACAGAACTGAGTTATCTAGCAGGGTTACAAGGGCAAAGCCAGGTGTTTACTAAGTGAGTAGTGAGAAGTTTTTTGAATTGTGCTGTGGAGTCATTAGAGGAAATACAGTCAGTCAGTTTATTCCAAATTTTAAGAATGATGTATGAGAAGAGAGATTCACCAGCTGAGATGATAGATTTAGTGGTTTCTAAAAGAAGTTTGTCAGTGGAACGGAGAGCTCTGGAGGAGGTGTATGGTTGTATTAGATGTTTGAGAGCAAGAAGGAACTAGCTGATCCTTCAGTACCTGTCCATCCTCCTAACAAGGATTCTAGGACTATGGATAGGTACGGCAAGCGGATGTTTTCTTCAGCGACCTTTGCCATGCGATCGCTGAACTACTTGTGTCACTTCACCCGCCTTCAAAGAGATGTTCTTAAAGAGTTGGGAGAAGTTTTACAGGATCCGTCAGCTGCTGGGTCTCAGGATAAAATCAACTCACAGCTAGGAATCCTAAACTCCATTGTTAACTCCTCCATGCGGCTCATTTCATATGCAGCCATAGGAGTTTGTGGGTAAAGGTTAGTTGTTTATAGTGCAACAGGTGACGGAGTTCTAGCCAGTTTAGTAGCTTAAGAGAAGTGCAGTGATGTGACCTGTATGTGGCATTAGTAGTGAACTCAGCAGTTTTGTTGTAACATGTTTCTAGCTTGGTGAGACCAGTTTTACAGAGGTTGGTCAGTACAGGGGAGGCATATAAGAGAGTTGACAGGAGGTGTGTACAGACGATGATAGCTTTTGTAGAACTAGTTAAAAATTGTTTGTGTAAAGGAGACCTAATTTTTTGTGAATAGTTTGTGTAATATGAATGTCAACTTTTAGATTGTTGTCAATTTTTCCCCCCAGCAGTTTAGTATGTGTTACTGGGGTGATAATAGTTTTGTTTTTAGACTCTATGTTGAAAGTTGGGAGAGCAGAGGGAGTTCTCGATGATTTGGCTGTTGAGGTGGGTACAGTTACGTATAAAGAAGGTTGGAAGGTGGTCACTCAGGCCATCAGGAAGACAGCCTGTTTGTGATGATAGGGAGGCGTTGTTAACTAAAATTCAATAGAAGATAGACTGACGTTTAGAAGAGTTGTCAACTCTTGTGAGGGATACCATCCAACTGGATAAATCCATGTAGGTTAATGTGTAAGTTTGGATTGAAAGAGGAACATTCTAGCCAGTCAATATTAGTCACCCAACAGGACTGTTTCCTGTGGGAGGGAATGAGAGACCCAGTGTAGTATGTTTTCTACTATGTTGATATTGTTTCCTGGTGGGATATAACTGTCAATGAGTTTTTTTGTCTTGAGTTTTAATTTGGTAAAGAGTAGTTATTCATTTCCAAAGTCAGGCATGTCAACTTCAAGATGGTCTAATCTTAGGTGATCTTTAAATAGGATAGCTACACCCCCACCCTTTTTGGTTGGCATATTGTTGCGTATTATATTGTAACCTGGAGGTACAATTTCATTGTTGTTATTGGTGGGTTTAAACCAAGTCTCGGTTAATATAACAATATCAGAAACATAGAGGGAGAGTAAGGCATGCAGGTCATGAACTTTATTTCTAATACTCCTTACATTCATATTAAGGAGGAAAAGTGAAGATTTGTTTTTTCTATGAAGTTGAGAGTAGTTGTGTGTTGTAAGGCTGCTAGATGTACTGAGTGGGGGGATTGGTCCAGGACTGAGATGAATGTCTCCAGATTAGTTTAGTTTCATTAAGACGTATAACAGCAGTGTTGTGAACTTATATTGTAGGTTGGCATGTTTTTGACAGGTGTAAGATATGTTTCGTGGGGGTTGGAATTTGTTGGTGTGGTAGTCTAAATGGATGGAATTGAAGAGTCCTGGAGCTATGGAATAGTTTAGTGGTTTTTCTGGGAGGTGTAGTGAGGATGTTTGCCGGAGAGGGTTGCTGGCTAATGGTAGTACGGAATTATGTGCAGTGAGGGAGAAAAGGAGTATAAGCAATGCAGTAGTGATGATGTGTAGGGTAGTAAGTTGCGTTTCCTATTCAAGTCAAGCATTTTGCTAGAAAAATTATGATACCTTTGAGACTAGCAAATGCAATGGGATGGTATTAGAAAGAATTTGTCAGATATACAACAACTGACGTGGTAACTGGTGAAATAATGGTTAGTAAAGGAAATGGATTGCTGAAGAGTTTGGTATAGGTTGTTTCCCACTGGTAAATTATTAGGGGTTATTAAGTGTTTAAGTTAGTTAATAGGTTAATTTGTTAGAATACTGGGCTTTTTCTACTGTGGGTGTTCGTAGACATAATGGTTATGTGGAAAAATAGGCTGTCAAATAGGTTGGGTCTTTCACAGCTCAAAATGCTTGATGCAAGTCACTTTGAAGCAGCCCATAGGTTACTGAGTAAAAGAAAAGTCATGCTAATCTTTTGGGATAGTTGGTGGATTTAAGACCTTTAATTTTCTTGGTCAGAAATCACTGGGGCCTTTCTAGTTGAGAGATATGCTTGGATTTGTACTTGCCAAAGAATGCATTATATTTGAAGATGGGACTGATAAGAGATGAATGCAAGAGTAAGATGACTTCTCTGGCTCTTAAAAATATGCCAACCTGACCAGACAGAAGGATTTCCTGAGTATGGTTGAAACATGATGATCAAATGAGAGGGATTTGTTAACACACATACCCAGGTCTCATATGACCATATTTATCTGAAAAGGAGTACTATTTATAACACATAAGGTAGGAGAAACTTTTTTGCCAAAATCAACTATGTTGCACTTCTTTTCAACTAACTTTACACCAACTTCAGTACAGAGCAGTACTAGTTAGGCAGGTCACTAATTCTACTTGCATAATCGATAAAAAAAAAAAAATTAAAGCTAGACAGTGACTGCAGTTAGTGTAAGAATTTGTGTGTTACCAGTCACAGATGACTACCTTTAACACCAGCTACAAAATGTAACTTGGAACCGCTGTATTGAGTATGAACAAATTACTACATTAGCTTTTCTTGCAAGCTTAACATTCATATGTAACTTAAAGGAAGCCTCCTCTGTTAAACTTCAAAACGATGTATATTGTACTATACTAAAAATATAACACAGCAATGCACTGAGATTATTGTGAATGATGTTACCTACACTGAGGCTGAAGGTATAAGCAAAGCCACTGGCTGATTAATGTAGCTCTAAATTTATCCCTCTCTCCCTTCCGTCTGTCCATCAAGATATACCTGAGACTGGCTCTCCCCCAGCTATCACACAAGACCACACTCTAAAAGTGCTATCAAAAGCTAAAAATACTGCATTGATGGGCCCTAGCAATATCTACAGACGCATCTTAAATAGCACGAAGCATGATTTATCCACACCCCTAACAAAACTTTCAAGCTCAACCTCCATACAGGTTTTGTACCAAGCGAATGAACAACAGCTCCAATCATTCTCCTGCATAAGGAAGGACCTAGCATAAACCTTTGCAACTAAAAAAACATAAGTCTGTGCAGCCTCATAAGCAAAACCATGGAAAGCCTTACCATGGAATTAATCAATAAGGGCGTAGGGAACCTCAAAACACTGGACCTGTCTTAGTGTGGATCTGTCAAGGGCAGGTCATGCTTACTCAACCTAGTGGATTTTTTTGAAAAGGTGACCAAAGCAATGAATGAAGGCAAAACAGTACACACTGCATACCTCACTTTGGCCAAAGCTTTTGACACAATTCCCCACTCAGGCATAGTCAAAAAGCTAAATAAACTGTGAATAAACCTCTATGTCACCCACTGGATAGGCAACTGGCTCACAGATAGGATGTAGACAATCAAAGTAGGAGATGTTATCTCCACAAAGATACTAGTTACCAGTGGAATCCCCAGGGTTCTGTGTTGGGACCTCACCTGTTTGGAATCTACTTTTCTGAAGTAAAAGCTAATACCAAAGGGCTCTAGCTGACTAAGTTTGCAGATGAGTGCAAGCTAGGAGCAGTCACTGAATCCCTAAATAACTTCGCCATCCTGCAGGAAGGTTTGTCTCAAATAAATAATGGATGCCAAAATCATGGACTGAAACTAAATGCCAACAAATGTATTACTGTGTCCTTTGGGAAGTCATCTACCTCAGGGAACTACTACATTGATAATATACCCCTAAGAGTTAACCCAGTTGTTTGGGATTTGGGAACTTATGTGGGCACTGACCTAACATTTGACCAACGTGTCTATTGTTGAAAGAAAGCCCTTCTATACTGCACAGCTTATAAACAAAAGGGATTGTGTCTAGATCTAGGAATGCCATTGCCCCCATTCACTCAGCCATCATGAAGCCAGTCATTGAATATAATGCCCCTTTGGCATGTATCTGCCCAGACACGCATGCAACAACTGCAATGCCCACAGATACCTTACTAAAAGGATACAAGACCTAAACAACATGCCCTATATGGACCAACTCAAAGCCCTGTCTCAGGCTCAGAACAGACTCCCCATCCACATAAAACAAAGTTCATCCCTGTCCATATTCAATCACAACTTAGATGTATGGACTGGAAACAGAACATTTTCCCCAGAACTGCACCTCTACTACTAATGGACAGAGGCAGCTCCTAAATGCTTTACCCCCATGCATGTCCCTTCAACTTATCTATAGTATGATCCCGGTTATTCTCATTAGGGGTAATACATAATTATTGACCATGGAATGGATAAGGCCAATCTATAACCAGGGGGATAGGTTGTTTCAAAAACAAAAAGGGAAACCTGGCAAGGCTTAAAATGGCCTGGAAGGGCAGCTAGCCTAATACGTACCTATGAATCTATAAGAATTGCTGAAAGTTTATTTTATTATAATTTATTTTCTAATACCCACAATATCCTTATTTTAGGACCTGTCATACTGATGTACTTTTATTTTTCACAGTCATATATTTTATTCCACAGTACAGACCGTGTCCTCCTTGTATGATTCAATTCAACAAAGACACACCATGGGATCTTGTTTTTCCTCATCCCAGAAAGTGCTGTGAGACAATTTTATCTTAGCCAGCTACTAGAAGCCATGCCAAGCTTTCATTTTCAGAATGGCGTGATTTGTGCTAAACTGAAGATTGCTAGGAAGCTTTAAATTGATCCATATACATCCCCTTCAAAACAAACTAAGGATTTTAAGTAGACAAACATGCCATTCTTGGACAAATGATGGGACTTCCCCAAATGCCTCCTGAGGTGCCAAACTTTACAGTTCAGTTTAGCAACTATGGTCATTCACTTGGGGCTGACAGTTGCAATTTCAATCAGATTATAAAGATTTGCAGTATTTCAGATTGCCCTTAAATTATCTGCTTTATATGGATAAAATCACTACTTCACTGGCCAAAAATAAGAGTACTCTCACATTAAGTCATAGTGCAGTACAACTAATGCATTCCCATCTTACACATGAAGAATTATCCAGAGAAGAACTATCTAGAAAATAGTTTCACTTTGGCTGTTAATGTGTGCACCTTAATGACCCCTAGTAAAATAAAGTACCAGAATGTAAAGTCATGGGAGCTAACTAACAGAAAGGAATACAGAAGAAGGTATGTCTTTCCCAGATTATACTGGCTAATATAAACACCTCTCTGGAACAATGTCAGATTTGAATCGGCAAAAAAAAAAAAAAGGGACTTTCATTACCTATAGCAAAAGAAAGCACAGACATCTCAGCAAAGGTACACAAGTGCGATTAGGTAAGCATTCCTACAATTTGGCAACAGCCTTTTTATTCAATTTCTCAGAGATGTCTGACCTGTTATGTTGAAATTATCTCTTAAATATTTCACCATTTCAGAGCTGTGGGTTTTAGTTTTGTGAAAATCAAAACAATGTGCAAATGTTGTTTAACAGTGTACCTTCTCCAGAACTGTGTGAATACTGTGATACTAAACAGGATATACACTAGCCATTTTGCCTCTTGTAGTAGCTCAGACTGATAGGAAGCGTTACCAAAAATCTCAGTTTAAGTGATATACTTTACTAAACTGGGGACAAAGAGATACTATTCATTTTTTCAGAAACAGCTGTACATCACTAGTTCAGTAAATGGCACTGACTCTTCATGGTACAATATCCAACTCTGAGATCTTCAAAGTTCTCAAGACAAATGCTAAAATACTCATGAATCAAGCCTAGCAATGATAACTAGCTACAAAAATGAGGGATTTCATTTTTTTCTTCATATTCCAGAGAAAGCCTTCCTCTAAATATTTACCAGTTTACCTCTTTCACTGAAGACAAAAACAAAACTGAATTGTATCAGATTAATTTATAAAATAAAAAAAAACAAACTAACAAACAATAGAAAAAAAAGGCTAAACCGTGCTTCAGCAGGGTGGGTAAATGCAAGTTAACCTAGTATCTTTACCAGTTAACTGCCAGCTAGCCCACAACATTATGATACGTCTACAGTAAATCCCAAATAGCTTAATTTGGATTTTAAGCCATACATACTGGTATTCATAGGTTAGCTACACCTTTTGAAAAATGGGGAGGAAAATATCCTGTTTGAAGTTATCACAAAATGTTGTATCTGCCCATGCTAAACAACCCCCCATACTGGATAACTTAAATTAGAGAAAAGCTGATCAGGATGTCTTTCAATTGGAATGCCTGGTTATCAACAGAGGGAAGAGGTTATGAAGCAACATTATCCTGCACCAGGTTCTTGCACTCATCGAGAACTAATATTTCAAGGTACAATGGCACATCTTCTAAACCTTGGAAGATTATAAATATCTAGAAAAATATGTGATAACTTATTTTAAAAGTTGGGGCAAGAAGGGAATATGCTTTCTGAAAGATCTCAATAAATATGTCACATATAATACTGAAAATGTTTGCGAGAAGTGATTCGCACTAGAGTGAAATTATTAAGAAAAAAGTATGTTGTTAAGTCAGCTTTTAGCTTATTCAGAAGGTATGGGAATGGACAGACTAAGAGGGCCAAGTCATCCTTATTTGTGATCAGGATTGAGATTTCTGTGAATTTCCTTTCTAAACATATTTTCGCAGAAATGTTTCATAAGTTTGTTCTTACAGCATTTAGGCCAAACAACCATCCATGAACGCTGTATCTGTCATATGTAGAGCCGTACACTTTCAAGCCAAACCAACTGTCAATCATATTTTTAAAACTCATAAAGGATTCCGATTTTCTTATATTCATAGGAAGCTTATTCCATAGTTATGGCAGAATCTGTGCAATGTATTTGGCTCTCATCAAAGATCTTCAAAGTTAAATGTTAAACATACATTTATTATGTTTATGAATTTTGATATTATCATTGATATTCAGGCCAAATATGGCATGAAGCATTTCATCTTTAAAAACATTATAGCCAAATATAATTTTTCCTCTTAAATATCTACAATATATAAAACAATGTAAGTTTAAAACATCTACCTACATAGGAAAGGTCTGTCAAAGTTTTAATCTGTTTAGCAAACTTTCTTGTACACTCAAATTTTACAGGAGCAAAGTACATTACATTCAATAAATGATCTTATAAAGGACTTATATAACTCTACCATATATTGTTCTTCCCTTAAAGAGATATTTTTCATTAACAGTCCAAGTTATTTCATTGCCTCAGCTATAGTTGCAGTAACATGCTTTTTAATGTTAAATTTGAAAAAAAAATTAAAATTCCTTAATCTCTGAAGTCAGTAACTTCACTTAGAATCTTATTAAGCAGCAAAACTAGTTCCCTTTTACTAGGCTTACCAAAATCATTATCTTGCATTTATCAATGCTGAAATTAATGCCAATATTTTTGGCCCATAAAGAAACATCTGACATGCATTTATTTATATTAATATATTAATTTGTTGAAGTGAAGCTGGACCTTAATTTTCATTCATCAACATATTTGTTCATCCAGCCTTATTTTATGTCAGGAAATAAAGGGAATATACTGTTAAATGACAAAGGGCTTAACACTGAGCCATGAAGGACACCCAATGTCATGTAATTCTATCAAGAAAAACAGTGGAGGGAGGGTTAGCAGAATGGTTAAAGTCTTAACCTTACAAGTACAACGTACTGGGCTTGATTCTGACCTCAGGTGATTAGCTAGGCTTGTAATAATTTGTAAACTGATAGCCTAACATTTATAAAGAGGTGGACTTTACAAAATTTGATTCTAACTTCAGGTTATTTGCTAGACTTATAATGGCCCTACAGAGTAGATAACCTTGTATTTAATTATGAACCTATGAACTTAAGTAACCATTCCATAATCCAATTAATTAACTATGGAGTTAAATTATCTTTTATAAGTGTCTTAAAAGATTAAATGTATTTCTATAGTCATCCTCCTCATTCTTTGTAAAAGTAGTTTGCAGGCTATCAGATACTTCATAGTTATATAAGATTTAATCAGTCTTCTCAAAGCATATTTTAAAACAATGCAATGCAAAATTATCATTTTCTACCTCCAAGCAAGAACTGATGCAAATATATGAAAAATGAGAGACATTTCAGTTTTAATGTATCACTTGCATATTGAAAGCTGCATATAAATTTAGTAAACAACAATATACAAAGCAAAGATGTAAACTAAATGAAGTAGTCATTCACAACTGTTTACTGAATGTTCCAGCAGGCATCTTATTTCCATATTACTCCTGCTAAAACATTCAGCAGAAAAGCACAAAAAAGACAACAAATCTAGGCTTTGTCTTAGCATGGCCAAATAAATGCAAATAAAAAAAATAAGACAACTTTAGTCTAAAAAGAGAATTCCAATTGCTTTTGAATGCTATATTTAAGATAAAGGTAATGAACATCTGCATCAAAACTAACACCTAATGGTTAACACTTACTTCATAATGCATGCCAGCAGGATACATACTTAAGTAAAGTGCAGCAGATTATTAAAAGTTGGGGCCTGCAATCTTTTTAATAAAACAGAGACAGATTTCTGTACTAAAACATAGGTAATTTCCCACAACTATTCGTACCATCTAAAGGGAAATAATATATACCTAAGAATTCTAAGTGTTACTATACTTTTTTTTACTTATCTGGAAAGTCAGGAAAAGAAGTTATTTAGGAATTGGTGATTACCCACTTGCTGCATGAATCAGTAAGTACTTGCAGAAACAAAAGCCAAACTGATGACGCTTTCCTACAGCGAAAAATACAAAACAGCAGCAACCTTCACAGGGGAAGAAGAAAAGGGAGAAAAACAGTGGAGCTTTACATGCAGTAGGTGGGGCTTCCAATTATGCATCTGTAACTAGGGAGTTTAACAAAAAGGATTATCGAGCACTGCTATACGGTATGCAAACTCACCAAACTAAAAGAAGGATAAAACTAGAGGAGGAAAGGAGGGTAGGATGTTACACTGCAACAGTGATCTTTCGGTCGTGTAATGTTAAAGTAAGTCTTTACACAAATATACTATGCCTTTCTATATATCACTGTTGCAGTATTACTAAGTGTTAGGAGATTCCCAAAGCGGTCTAAATAGAAAGGAAGGAGAGGTACAGAGCTATGGTCTAAAATTCCTTGAACGACAGATCTAGCACAACCACTCTAGCCCTGGAGAAAACATCACTCTTGTAATGCTTGGTAAAAGTATGGACAGAATACCCAAGAAGGTGCTTCTAGGGCAGATCTAGAATCTAGACCTTTGAAGAAGGCAACAGGGTAAGCAAAAGCTCTTGTAGAAAGGGCTTAACCAAACCAGGGAGCAAATTAGAAGAATAACAGAAAGGAACAGACGTAGAAATCAAGTTGGAAACTGTTTGCTTAGAAAGTGAGAGGCCAATTTTCTTGTTCTGAAAAGAAATAAAGAACTGATCATATTTTCCAAGATCCTTGGTTTCATAAAGGTAAAAGTTGCCTGTGATCATCCAAAAAGTCAGAGAGTCTTCCTCCTTTGGGAAGATACAAAAAAGGGTATGAAGGCTGATACAGTGATTCAAGGAAAGCTTATTAACCACCTTAAGCATAAAGGAAAGTTTGGTTCTAAGGGTTACCCTATTCTTATGAAAGATTAGAAATGGTGGACATTCCATTAATGCCTTTAGCTCAGACACCCTGTTTACTGAAGTCAAAGCTACAAGCAAAAGAGGAGAAGAAAGAGAAAAAAGGTTCAAAAGGAGCAAGGGTGACTTTTTCTAGGACATAATTTAAATCCCAAAGAGGAATAATAGCTCTTCTTGGTGGTCTAATGTGTAGGACGCCTTTGAAAAGCTATCTAATATCAAAATATGAAGAAAGTGGATGAGCCAAAGGCAGGCAGGCAGAGATGGCTGACAAATGCGCTTTGATAAAAGAGAATACTAGCTCAGAACTGAGTAGCTCACACAAAGAATGAATGAATGTCAGAGACAGCTGTTTGATAAGGGTCCTGCTTCTTCTTTCAGCACAAAAAAGAAACTATTTTCCATTTCCAATTATAAGATTTTCTTGTAGCAGGTTTTCTTGCCTCTTGCAGAACCTGTAGCACATCCACTGGAAACTGGTACCTAAATGGAATTAAAATTCTGTCATACAAATGGCTAAACTTAGAGTCAGGAGATAAGGATAAATTGGAAACCTCTTGTGTTGTATGAGCAAGTCCATCTTGTGAAACAACTTGTGATGACTTCTCTTGGCCAGCTGAAAGAGAAGAGGAAAGCAGTAACTATCTGGGCCTAAAGGTAGTCACGACCAAGATTTTGGGGTTGTCCTCCTTGATTTTGAGAAGGACTTTGGGAATCAGAGGATGGAAGGTAGGAATGCATACATGAACCTCCTCTTCCATGAAAGAATGCATACATGAACCTCCTCTTCCATGAAAGACACGGTGTCTGTTTTCCATGCTTCAGAATATAGCACCATTGTGCACAACAACCTGAGTTGCCTGTTCTGGGTGAAGGACAGTAGCCTACTGATGGACAATGTCCAGGAAGATGTCTCTGGTTAACAACCATTCATAAGTGTCTGCTCTAGATTTGCTCAAAATGTCTGCCATGGCATTCCTCTCCAGGGGAATACATATTACCTGAAGTAAGAGATTGTACTGTATGTCAATGTCCCAAGCTACCATGGCTAGACTGTAAAGGTGGTAGGACTTTGTGCACTGTCTGGTTATATACCACATAACTGTGATGTTGTCTGTGAAAATTCAGAGAGGACCTAGGGTAATAAGGTGGCACTGAAGTGTCAGAATGAGAACTTTCATTTCCCTGACATTCATATGGTCCTTGCCGCATCAAATTCCAGGGACCTTTATGCTATTATCTTCGAGTAAACACCCCTTAAAGGAATACTGCTTTCTTCCCTCATTCTTTAGATCTTAAAGCCACTACTACAGTTACTTTACACTAGGAATTCTTATAACCATGACTTACATTTACATTCTGCTGATGTTTATTATCTTCCTTCAACTCTCATAGAAAAAAAAAAGAAACACTCCAATTACCTGACTGCTACTGCCTCCATATATAAGACTACATTAATACCTACACACATGCTACTTATCCATACCCCATTCAACATTCACATCACACCCATGCAAGCACCCAACTCACATACATCAAATATATCAAGGTCTCAATAACTCACCATCTTTAATTATGGAAGAAAACCCAGACTATACCCAAAAGTACACTTTCCAAAAACACTACTCAAATTCAGTCCTGTCGTCTTTATACTTCTACTAAGAGGCAACACTGAGCCCAATCCAGGACTACTTAACAATAATGCCTCAACTCAAACCAATAAACAGCATCATATTACTTGCTCTCTAACACCTACAGCATCAACAACAAACCTCATAACCTTCTCCAACTTCCTACTCCACTCTTTTCTTTTGTTTGTCCCACTACCTTACCTTATCCAATTAATCTCTGCAGATCTTTCCTTCCTACACACCTAAACTAGCTGAAGACACCCTACTATGCACTCTTCTTACAATCTCATTTTCTCTCCATCCTTCTTTCTTCTATAACTATAATATGAACACCATCTCTAATACTAAGACATCTCTCAATTTCCCCTTACTGCATCTAATCATGTAATCTCTAATATATCTTTTAAATATCTTATTATAATTGTCTCAGGTTTCATTTATCACATACTAATCTATATAACAAATAAGACTGAGTTTTTCCTCACATATTTTCTCCAACTTATGTTATTGTTTTTCATTGCAATCTACTATGAAACATGCAGTCTATGTTTTCCTCAGTACAACATTTTTTCGCTCCTGTACAGTAGACTCCCTCTTATCCTGTCTCGCTGGGGCCGGACCTTAGGCTGGATAAACGAATGGCTGATTAATCAGAAAAAGGATACAAAATAATATATATAGGTTACAAATCAGCCAGAATAACAAGATTTGTGTTAGTATGCATTTTTCTAATGATTTATGAAACCTAAAACTAAAATGTCTGTCATTATTTAGTCCAGAGGAGGTGGAAGTGTTATTCTTCGCTGTTGTCTTTGCTAGGACTTTGGCATACATTTGACGGCTGGTTAAAGAGAGGCCAGATAAGAGAGAGTCTTCTATATTTTGTAATTTGATATCCACATCACTCAAGTCATAAAGGTCCACAAAAAACTAGGTGTATTATACAGGAATAAGCCTTTTTTTAACTGTCAGTACTAAAGCTACTATTGCCCGTACATACCTCCTCTCAACCCTCCTATATGTCTACCCTATACTAACCTACCTCCGCAAAGCAGACCTCTCCAAATTAAATTCATGTTACAATAAAATAGCCAAACTTGCAACAGATGCCCCATACAAAACTCACCACTGTACATCACTTAACTCAGTTGGGTAGAACTTCCCCAGCTACTTCACTTCATCCAACTAACATTTGCCTTTAAGCTTCTGCAGAAACCAGATAATACCCCAGCTCTCCAAAATATTATAAGACAATACAAATCCTCTAGATTCATTCACTCAAAAAAACAAACTCCTCCTAGATGTCACAAAAGCCAGTAACTCAGCTGGAGAATCACTCTTCTTCTATTATACTTCTAAAACTTGGAACAGCCTCCCATCTACTATAACCAATAGTAACTCTATGCCACAATCCTACTAAAATCCCATTTAATAGACACTTGGCTTTGCCACTGTAACCATCCTGGCTAACCCCACCCTTATCACTACAAACTTAATACTACTATTCAGCTTCATTATCCAAAGTCTACTCAGTTAGTGTCACCTACACACAAACATTCATACATTAAAATAACTCCTACTCTCTCCATCTCTCTGAACCATGCAGAATCATGCATGAGTCTAACTTACCCACCTCTAGACAACAGTATATTTCTAGCATTTAGCTCTGTACATATGCACTGTAAATGTCTCCAAGTATTTTTATTTACTCTAGCCACTAAACTACTTTTTCTGTCTCACCATGTATATATTAACTTTCATAACAATTTGCATGCTGTATTGCAATTGACAATTATGATTACCTATATAAAAAATTGCTTTTCATTATTACTTTAATTGTATAAACTTATATGTGTTTTTTAATTCTTACTACTTATAATTGAAGCTTTTCTCCCCGGGCCTCTGCTGAAAAAGGACCTATGTCCAGCTGGACTTTCCCGGTAAACAAATGTTAAATAAATAAATAAAATAATGTAAAGCCTCCCAAGACTCCACCTGAAATACTGCTACTGACAGGGCTCTTTGAATAGAGTAACCAAGTAAGAAAAAGTAGTCTCAATATATCTGTAAATTACCCTTCTTTTTTAAATCTCCATACTGAAAGCCATTACTACCATATTTACAACTTTAACCTATCTTGTACCACATGTTTTGAACATATTATCTTGCACTATTTCTAAATCGCTTACTCACTGCCTACTTGTCTGCTTGAACACCCACCTCAGAAATGTATGCATGCTTTGTGGTGCCTGTACCTATGTATTCCTTGTACCTAGTAATATTACCGTAATTGATAATTTTCCATTTCTGTAAATATAGACTGATTCTGTTTCATTGTCCTCTGCACTTTCTGGCATTCTGTAATATTTTGTATTTTTTGCATACTCTACTTACTTTGGTATATTTTATATTTTTGCATTTTTGTATTTTGTATTTTTGTATTCCTCTATTCTTGTATTTTTCTGGCACTTTTCTCCCTGGGCTTCTTCTGAAAATGGACTCTTTGCCCAGTCAGACAGTCCCAGTAAACAAATGTAAAATAAATAAATAATGTAACGATACTTTGTGATTTACAATATCTGTAATTGGTTTTTGAAAGATTGTGATTGTGGAGCTTTTCTCCCAGGGCCTGCGCTGAAAATGGGCACTTTCTGGCCCAGTTAGACTTTCCCAGTAAACAAATATCAAATAAATTAAATAAAATCTACCGAATCTGTGCTTTTACCATACAACACAATAATAACATTATAGCTAATACAGAAACATGGCTGAAACCTGACACCTTAAGTCTTCACCACTTCATATTAAACTATTCAGACTTACAAGATTACAGAACAGGCAAAAAGCTGGGAGAAGACCATTAATTCTCCTCTAAGACAAACTTTAACCCCACCATCATTGCACAAGCTAACAATAACTCAGAATCAGATCCTAACAGGATCCTTTTAAAATTTCCAACAACTAACCTAAAACCCTTTGTTTTGTTTTGTTGCGAGTGCATATCTACCACCAAAATTCAGTACCCGTATCCAACACATTTAATGCAAAGCTGCCAAAAAATGTAACATAATCACGCTTGAAGAACTTCAACCTTAATTACTTAGGACTAAAAGTCATTGATATGTCAGAACTCCTTGCCAGCTTAAGTCTTATCCAAATCAACTCTGAAGCCACAAGACCAAACCCTGAATCCAATATGCATACCTTAGTAGATCTTATAATAACTAATAATCCTTCAATGATATCTCACCTCACCATACATGAACCCTCCTTCAGTGATCACTGTCCCAGGGGTTGGGAGGGTGGCCTAATGGTTAAGGGTGTTTGCCTTACAAACACAAGGTACAGGGTTTGAATCTCACAGGGGATAATTGGCTAGGCTTAAAATGTCTCGCAAGGGCAGTTAGCCTAGTACTAATCTATGAACCTATGAACCTATAACTTTCTCAGTGTGCATTCTAACATTAAAATATTCATCTAAACTTACCACCTTAAGACCCCAAACCATTCAAAATATCTCTAATCTGAAAACCCAACTTGCCATCATTGATCTGTCTCACTTACTTGTCATAAAAGACTCCAGTAAAACAGCTAACAACCTTACCAATAACTTCTGCACTTGCAAAACAATTTTTTTCCCATGGTACAAAGGCTATTTCACCTCATAAACATGACTGGGTATCTAACAAACTCAAACACCTCCTCATATTATATGATGAAGCATACCACAATTGGAAATGCAACCCCCCTCCCCAGATTCCTGTGTCAAATATACCTCACTATGTAAACTAGCCAGGAAATCCACTGCTGGGGAAGGGGATAAGCTTTATTACTGTCATAGTCAGTTTTATCCCTTTCCATTTTTAATTTTCTGTTATTAATTTGGGTGATCTCACAATCAATTCTTGTAAAAATACGAGAAAAACGTTGTTTAACCTGAAGATAGTTACGATCCTCAGTGATACTGTTATTCATAGAATTAACATCACCAATCAAACTATCAATGAACAAATTATTATGTTTAATCAAAGTGTCCATAGGTTCACAGCCAAATTTATCAAATAACCACAACAAATCTAAATGGAGGGGGAATTATAAATCAATCCCAAAGGGTATTTCCAAATGCGCAGGCCCTAAGGCATTCTACCCAATTTTATAGATGCAGATAAATAATTATTCTATAGCAGTAGCTACTGGATTTTAATAACTTGTATTCAAAAATGTCAAGTCTCTCATTAAGTATAGAATCATCTGCTTCTTGGTCAATGCCGGGTATTAATAAAGGGCCATTCTCTAACCATTTACTAAAATTAGGTATGGAACATTCACCATGATCAGAACTAGAAGTAGATCGTCCATTTAAAACAGGAAAAGGCTGTCCTCCATTCAGATTATTAATTTCTCTAGGATTCATAGGTTGAAAAATTGGATAAACATCCACTGCTTGCTTTCTGCGCACTGCCTGATTATTCTCCTGGCCAGAAATACAGTCAATCCTTTGTGTTAACTTTTGGACTAATAACTTTAAGTTCCAAACAGAACACTGTAACTCCTTAAATGCCATGTCTCCAAATAAAGGCTGCGATTCATCCTCTACCCCTGTAGCCATACTGGAACACAACACACAGCTAAGTCCAAAAGAACCACATGAAACACAAACCAATAAAAAAGTATCGTGATAGGGGAACAAGCAACACAGCAAAATAAAAAAATGCATTTATTGTATATAAATAAAAGCTTTCATCTCAAACAATTTAAGATTTCTTCAGACAAATCAATAAAACCAAACAATGGCGTTTAAACCAAACGGTCACATGATACTTTCCTGCCAAAAACTTTAAAGGTTCAATCCTTATAACAACAACAATAAGAGGAAGAAGAAATTACATCACTGATAAAATGAAAACCAATGCCAAAAGAATAAAAAAAATTAAGAATTATATAATACATAATATGTACATATCACCTGTAATATGCTTTTAATTTCAGTAAGGAAGAAATGAAAACTGTTCCATTGATGCCAGGAAGACACCCTGTATTCAAGCGGAGCTGCCAAGCAAGTTCTCTTTTTTCTAATTTTAACCCCCAAGGGCCACCTCTAAAACTTTTAATTACTTGTTCAACCACAAAAAAATTTTCAAGAAATGAGATGGAAATACACTTACATGCTTAGCCATAGCGTTAACCATACTAGCAGTTTTTATATCACGTAAATGTTCATAAACTCTTGCTTTTAACTGTCTCTCAGTCTTTCCCACATAAAAACAAATACAGGACTGACAAGCTGCTATGTAAACACTGATGAACAATTAAACTTATCCTGTATTCTAATAATATTACCATTAACTGTAAAAACTTCAACCAGGACATATTTACAATAACTACATCCTTCACATTTAAACATCCCCATAAATCAGAATCAGTAGACATAACATTATTAACTTCAAAAAATGACTTTAAAATTAAACCTTTCCTGTAAACCACAATGGGATGGTCATCTAATCTTTCATTACTTTCAAAAAAAATCACTACACACCAATTCTTACACAAGATAGATTTAATGAAATCACTATCAAAAGAATTAGGTTTAAACCTAGATGCCTCAACCACAGCTTGAACAGTGATTCACAAATGAATCCCTACTAAGATTGGGTGAAAATGATGAATTTCCCTTTTCTGTACTACCTCAATCATAGTATTAACTAGAAAGGTCTCTAGATAACCTCTACTTAAAAACATAATCTTAATCTTCTTATATTCTTCCAAAAATTCATCAAAAACACTCACCATCTTTGCTGCTCAAACAAACTGACCTTTTACCACACTTTTTTATGAAACAAGGGGTGTGCACTAGTATAATGCAAATAGCAATTTGAATGGGTAGCCTGCCTATAAATTCAAGAAATAAAAACTTTCTTAATGTAATCCTTGACTAACAGAACATTCAAGTATGAAATCTTCTCCTTCCCAATATCATTTGAAAAGGAAAAAATTCTGTAGTGGCATTAAGATATTAAGTGAACGGTGATATCTCCTCTACACTATCTTTCCATACAATAAAGATGCCATCAAGGTATCTAGTACATAGATACCAACAATCCTTAAACGCACTAACAAAAACAGTTAAAGAACTAGAACCTTCAATTAAAAATGGTAGACAAAACATTCAAGAACTTTAGGTAGTGGTACTGAAAAAGGGTCAGTGTCACTTTGCTGTGCCCAAACAACAAACATTTTCCATTTTCTTCTATAAATTTTCCTAGCTGAATCTTTCTGGGAAGATAGAAGAATGTGATGGGCAGGAGAAGAGAGCCTGGGCTGTCTAGCTATTAATAAGGTTGGAGAAGCCATGCTGTTAGCTTTAGGCCCAAAATGTCTGGGTGTATCAGATCTGTTTGTTGAGAGGTCTGGATTTGGATCCAGAATCCATGGTGTGTGAATCAGATGAGGCTACAGAAAGGGTAACCAAATCTGACAAGGGCAATAAGGATCAATGAGGATGACTGTCCTCTTCAATCTAGATGCCTTCTGCTGGTATTAGGGGATTAGAGGTCCTGGGGGAAAGCCATAGAGGAGAACAGGTGACCAATCGTGGAGAACAGCGTCTCTCAGCAAAAAATCTGCTGCACTTGTTGTTTAGGGGAGATGCGAACAGGTCACACCAAGGATGACCCCATCGACAGAATATCTTTTCTGCCACCTTTATGTTAACAGACCACTAATGAGGCATCAGAAAGGAACTGCTCAACTTGTCTGCTATCATGTTGGATTTCCCTGAAATGTGTGTTGCTATCAGAAATCAACTGGATGAGATCACCCATTGCCACACTCTCAAAGCTTCTTGACACAGGGGATAAGATTTTGTTCCTCCTTGTTTGTTGATGTACCAGACCACCAACACATTGTCCACCTAAATCGCAACAGTCCCAGAAAGGAGAGTGTCTTGGTAGGCCTGCAATGCTTCCGAGAAGACATGCTTCTGAACCGTCAGCTCCTTCTGACCCAAAGGCAAACCACTTGGAGCAGTGCTGTCCAGGGTTGAGGCTCCAAGGGGCAAAGATGGCTCCAGCAATCTTGCAGTCGACTCCAACACCCTGGATCCAGTGCCGATGCTACAGGTCCGAGAGTAATCCAACTCCAATGTGCTTGGAGCCAGTCCACTCAGATACAGTACCAGTGTAGAAGAAATTAGGGTCTTCGGATCTGATACAAATGGATCCAGTATCCTCGGATCCAACTGCTCCAAAACCAAAGGTCGGATCACAGGAAGAGACAAAATAGGTGGGGTAGTACTAATTAAGGTCTCCAGACCCGATGGGGTAGGAGCTGTGAGTACTCACATTTCTATTTGCATCAAGAGAAATTTCCTCATCATCCTATCCACATCTACTTTGGTCAGATTTCTGAAGGAATGAGATGAGGAAGCAATGGATGAAGTCCGAGAGTGGTGACATCTCTCCAGGAAAGGAGATGGGAAGATATTGGATCCAGAGTTGGATGGGATGGGATCCGAGGAGACGTTTGTGTTTCTTTGGATCTGGTGTTGTAGATTTTGGATCCAAAGTAGTCAGATCAGAGAGTTTAATCTTCATATCTGACTGAATCGGATCCAATGGTTTTGATACCTTTTGAGGTGGCACTGAACTAGGAGCAGAGCTCAGAGCTGAAGAACCTGATGGGTCCGATGGATGCTTCTTGGCTTCTATTATTTCACCTTTCTTAGGAGGTTGAGCCCCAGATGCTGTATGAGAGGAAGAAGAAGGCATCAATCCCCTTACTGTGTTTTTACAATCAATAAGGGCTCTTGGTTTAAAGCCCTTACAAATACAGCATGCTGAGCTCAAATGGGCCAGGCCTAGAAATAAATGCACAACTTATATGCATCCGACAGTGGAATTTTATGGCCGCAGGCTTTACATTTTTCAAAACTTGCCAGACATGATTATCAGCTAAAATAGACAAATAAAGTAGAAAGCTGTTTTGTTTTGTTTTTTAAACTACAGATAGTTTTTAAAAAAGGAGTAAAGTATTACAAGCAATGGTAATTAAGATTTTAGTTAAAAGGTAAAAGAAAGGGAAAAAAGAGAGAAAATGCCACCAACGGTATGCTACAGATGCACTAAAAAAGTGTAGAAAGGGCAAGAGAAGATAAAACCATGCCCGTACATGAAGGTGACAAACGAGCTCTGGGGTATGGTAGGGGTCTAGTGCAATATGGGTAAGGAAGGAGCTCAAGAGCTTTCAATGTTCCACTAGCTGGAAACAGCATCTGAGTCATATCTGAGGGTCGGATCCAAATCCATTTGTTGAGGAATGAAAATTACAACATCAGATCTTCAAGTTTGGATTTCTTAAGGTTTTTTTTTTACTCTGACAGATGAGGGACATCTGAAAAGGAAGCCTCAGAACCCATCTGACATTGTGTGACCACCTTGAGTCTTTAATTTGCTAAGTACATTTTCAAAGACAGTAATCTACAATGTATGGTCTTAGGGATAAATAACGGGAAATAGAACAGCCCTTGCAATTGTGACTAAAACAAGGACAAAATAAGCACTTAGTGATTTCTCCTGTAAGGTCTTTGCCCTCCCACAATCATCTTTTCCACTCTTCAATGTTCTTTTATCTCTGTTACAATATTCACTACTTCAAGTAATTTCATCATGTCCATGTCTCCATAAATATGGGCATTACTAAACCAATTCATGTGTAGGTTCATAGGTAGCAACTGTAGCCTTTGTTTTATCTTTATTCATTTTATATCCTGAAAAAACTTGGAACTGGCTCTTGGAGTATCAGATGTTTGCCTTCCTTCCACAAAACCACATTGATCCATATCTGTCAATTTTGGCAACTGTCTTTGCCATTTTTTTTCGCCATTATAGCCATAAACAATTTATAACCATCGTTTAAAATTAAAATGGGCCTATATGAAGCTGGAATTGATAGGTCTTTATTGTCTTTAGGTATTACAGCCACCACAGCTTTTTTCCAAAATATTGGTGCTTTCCATTCTTTCATAGTACTGATAAATAAACCTTGCATGTATTTATCACTTTCTCCTTGCTTCCAAATGTCCACCTGAATACCATCTATTCCTGGAGACTTTCCTGCAGATGGGGTTATATATTATAATTTTTATCTTGTATCCTTCTATCTTAGTTAATTGTTGAGCTATATCCATCTCTAACTTTGGCATATTTATTCCATAAATATTTCCATTTTTGCATTTTCTTGATATCTAATGCTAACCATGTCTCATGGATGGGTGTAGGATCCGACATCTGATCCGAGCTGGCAACTAGGAAGACCGCTCCTGAGCTCAAGCTCCTGCCCTTCCCAAGATCCCTTGCTACCCATAACCCCCAAATCTCATTTGCTGCAATTTCCTTAAAGTCGTGCTTCCTGCAGCTCAAGCAAATAGGTTCAGATAAGTAGTCTTTTTTTCCCTTTTCTTTTGTTTTTTTTTTTTTTTGCTATCTCTCATCTCCAACCTTTATCTCCCTTGGATAATTTTCTCCCCTTCTGGTAATTTTTAAAGGACTTTTTATCCCCCTTTCCCGGGTTACCACCCTTGCTGTTCCTGGGTTTTTATAGCCATTTTTCTATTCCTTTCTGCTGCGTCTCTTTCCCCGACCCCTTTTTACTATTGTGCAATGTGTGAGAGACTGTGTGTGAGACTGTGTGTGTGTGTGAGAGTGTGTGTGTGTGAGAGACTGCGAGAGCGTGTGAGAGCGAGAGCATGTGAGAGCGAGGGGGAGGGAGAGGGAGGGAAAGGGAGGGAGAGAGAGTGGGCGAGAGAGTGGGCGGAGAGGGAGGGAGAGGGAGTGGGCGAGAGGGAGGGAGAGGGAGGGAGAGTGTGCGAGAGAGAGATTTATCACCCAGAGACTTCCTATGCTGTGGAACAGAATCCCGGTCCATGTGAGACAGAGCACCTCGCTGGCTCTGTTCAAGAGGAATCTTGACCAGTGGATGGGAGATCGTAGGTTTACCCCGGGGATCATCTCTGTATCACTGCTGGACAGAGGCATGGCAAACTAATGGGTATAGTATTCTTGAACCTAAGGGGTGGTGAAAGCCACACAACTCTGGCTAGGCTTATAAATGCCCTAGGGCAGATAGCCTAGTATGAACCTATGAACCTATGAACCTATGAACAAAAAATTCTTGTCATAACTAAAGGAAAAAAAGGAAGGGTTCTCAATGGAAATACTTATCTCCCCAAGGCAATGGAAAACAACACAGCTCATATTTCTGACAGACAAGAGCTCAGTGTTCAGGGTGGCAGCAAGGAAGTTCTGAGATAATTTGTGCTCATAAATCCCTTATGTACCTCCTAGCATGTACAGGCTTAGGTCATACAAGGGGAAGTAGCACAGGCTGTGGAATACTGGCTGGACGTGCAGCTATCCTTGGTAGAATATTCTATCAGTAATACTGCAACAGTGATCCAAGGAAAGACATCCATGAAGTGTTAATAATAGCGTATAACCTCTGAAACAGGAAAGTTACCAGGAGGGGTGTAAGGGTGAGTTAAGGAAATAATTGGTCAGGCTCAGGAAAGCTGAATTAACCTAGAAATTATGATATATTTTTGATCTGTTCATTCCTGATTTTTCTGATACCATTCCATTAAGCAAGATCCTGTAATCTTAACATCCTGAAAGTATCTAGCCAAAGAAAGAAAAAACTCAAGACTGCAGTCTTCTACATGTTTACTAAATGTAATACTTATTAAATTTCTTAGCTACATGGTCATTGCAGAAGAAAAGGCAACAAAAGGTTAAACTATCCTAATGATTTGAGAGATTGGTGAAACAACTGTAACTCAATTTGCCAAAAAAGACTTTCAAACAGGACAGAAAACATAAAATCATGCCATATTTGGCTGTAATGTATAGGGATGCAGATACGAAAATGTTATGGCTCCCAAGATTACACAGAAAACAACAGCTGTTATATGGAATGAGCAGTTGGGGCATTTTCAAAGTTCCTGACAGGAGAAAAGGAAGGACAACTAAAAAGAAATAATGCACAAGTCTTATGACCCCCCCCCCCCCGGGAAATATATAATAATATGACTTTTTTCACAGAACAGAACTACAAGAAGAGACCTTGACCTTACTTTACTGTTTTTTAATTGGACTTTTGAGAGCCACATATTCCCAATATAAGCATGCTGGGATAAAGTAGTAGAAAATGAATTCTTGTGATCTGCTAGTGGAACTTTTTGTTCCCAGATATACTAATTGAATTCTCGTAACTATTATAACTAAGGCAGACTACATAAGGGGTAGCACAAGAGGCAGGCACATATATCATCCCCTAAGAGGTTCCTGCCATCGCCAATGTTACCAAAGTAATGTGAGGGAGGATCGACTAATGTTATACTCGCTCAATACACTGTGAACGTCTTACAATTTACTACCAAATACCAGACAAGGCAGAAGGCAAGTACTCCTTAAGTAAAATCCACAAAGTTTATTGCCAAAAGGGTTAGCACTTTCACAGTGATCAACACCACTTCTTTAGATGAGAGAAGGGGTACTTGCCTTCTGCCTTATCTGGTATTTGGTTGTTTATCTATTGTTTGTGGTTTCACTTGCTGCTTGGGGCTTCCTTTTTAAGTCTTCCAATTTACTCTTGAATGTTGGACTGGGTTATGGCAGAAAAGGGTGCCAAAATCAGTTCACTTATCCTGTGAAACATCAGATAAGTCATGAAGAAACATCATACTTAAATCAAGCAGCATGGTGGTCAATAGTTGCTGACTTCTGCCTATGTCCACACAGCTGTAGAACAGATTTTGGAATAAGCATAATGGACAAGGTAAAAGAAACTGAACAGGTTGGTAACAGTGTCTGCAGTGTTGTCACATGTTTACTAGGTAGAAAAGTTAAGCAGATTACATCAATTAATATGCTATTGAAGCTTTATAACACTGTTGTGTAATGTTTTTTGATGGAAGCTATACCTCTGCATGATTTTTTTAAATCAACTGTGTCCTGACTTAACAGCATTTTATAGTGGCAATCAGATTACCAACAAAACCACAAAAATGGTTCTGGGTTAATTTGCCAGTTTAAGAACATTCAAAATATATAACATCAAAATAAAAGGCTAATTGTACATCATCTTGACAAAAAGATACCATCAGTAATAAATGGCTAGCTAATTAGTTCTCTAAGATTCCAATGAAATCAGCTGTTTTATATATATATATATATATATATATATATATATATATATATATGTGCCTCTGTTTTTTTTTAATTTTGTGCATCTCTCGAGATCAGAAATGCAGTTTATTTACTTACTTACATTTGTTGACTAGGAAAGTCCAATCAGGCAACAGTTACCTCATTTTCAGCAGAGGCATAAATTTATATTACAAAGATACTGATGACATTATTGAGAAATAGGTATTGATTGCAACATCTGTATAACACTGGGTTTTTAAGTAGTCCAGGTAGTGACAGTTACTAATTAAAGGTACTCTGTGCTGTTCTTGGATAGATTGTTATGCATCAGTCCGCATCATGTAAATGCCCATATGAGCTCAGATTAAGTAAATAACCTTAAGTGATTTGCCCTGAAGTAATCATTAAAATGTGATTTTGAACTTGCAGCATCAATTTAAATAAAACATTAACTTAAAAGATCTAAAATACATACATAGTATGCAGTTTTGACATTAATTCTGATATCCGGTATACAAGCATGGCCCTTTCTACTGTAAGAATACTGAAACAGTGCAACAATTCTCTGTGCACATGAAAATGACAAGTTTGTAAACAGCAAAATGCTGCATAACCCAAGCTATATATATAGCAAAGACAGATCTCTGCAAGCTACTGACCTCTACTGGAGACCTAGGAGACAGTAAGCACATAAAATGCCATGAACTCTGCACCCTTACTTTTCCAAGTACTGTGCTTTACTGACAGTGACATGGATTTTCCACTTTCTTTGGGGAATTTTTCAAAGGTTCTAGGATATGGACCATATCAATACTGGAAAAAAACAAGAGTTTATGGAATCTGACATTTTAGGTCACATTACTTGCTCATCATATCTTCTGCATTTCTTCTTTCATTTAACTATTCGTAAAACTGTTTTGTTAAATTATCCATACTTAAAACTGTTTTAATTTTGCACATGCAAGCATGCACTAAAAAGTATAGGAATCATGGTAATGACTAGAAATTATACTAGATAACTGCTTATAATTCTTTAAATTTTAGCTCGAAAATATGGAATTTCAGTTTTAATAACCATATTATTAGTGTTCCTGTTTACTGAGTTTGTCAGGTATAGTAAAAAGAAAATCAAACACTTGTCAAGCTATTGAAACAACATGACAAGCAGACTACCCATCTCCCCTGTCCTTCTACTTGCTGTCTCCCAAGTACATTAAAACCAGCAAAGTAATATACAGACCAGTGTGTGTGTTAAACTGAACAGTTCTTCAAGACGTGGACCATTTCACTTTCACTTTAAACAGTTTGCTCTTAGGTCTTGTATTTACTACTCAATTTGGGAACAGCCGACTATTTCTAAGACTTTAACAAAAGATTTAGTACAGATAAAGCCTTATGTCCAATTGTTCTTGACAATTCCAAGTAGAAAGCATTCTTAGCAGACAAATCTCTTAATGGGTAGTCCTTCATACCTAACACTGGTTCTGCAGCTAAGTGAATCGTGTCCAAACATCTGCTGCATGTTAGTACATGGCCAGAAAATATGATCAAGATCTGATTCCAGCAAATCACACTAAGTATAAATAAAGAAATTAACTGCTTAATGCTCTCATCAATGCACTGCACAAACCAGCCCCACATAATGCCATTATGCTAACACTCTAAGATGCTGAATCATACTGGACAGCCAAAAGATGTATTTTTTCCAATCAAAAAGTTAAGTTGTCCCCTAAATAGAGAAGGCTATTCACCCTTTTCCCTAAACCTCTTCTCACAACAAACTCAACATCCTGCACTGCAGCTATTTATTTGTTTTATGAAAACCTTAATATAATCTTCTTTTCTGTACTGGAGATTATTTTCACTCCTTTCAGCTGACAGCTTGCTGACAAAATCTATTATTTTCTATTGGATTTTCAACAAATGACTATAACTTAATCCCTCCTAAAATTCTGAATCCAAATTGCTCCACATAATAAATGTTACCACTGTCAATGCCCAATTATCTCAGACTTCAAACTGTATGATGTGCACTCCCTAGAATGAGAATTCTAAAAAAAAAAAAATCAAAATATTAGAACATGCCAAATTTTCAACTGTGTACTTAATCTGGTAAATGTTTTCTTGTAAATAAAA
Source organism: Protopterus annectens (assembly GCF_019279795.1). Classification (NCBI taxonomy): domain Eukaryota; kingdom Metazoa; phylum Chordata; order Ceratodontiformes; family Protopteridae; genus Protopterus; species Protopterus annectens. The sequence goes on along the minus strand of NC_056744.1, from coordinate 446,230,305 downwards.
GTTCAACACTTTCATACTAAATTTGGAAAATGGCAAAAGTCTGACTCGACATTTCATCTGGTGGGTATTTCCTCATAACTTTAGTGGAAGTCAAAATGTTTTGAACCAAATCCATAAAATGCTATCTGTTGGATCTCATTTTACATAATGACTAGGAAATCACATTTAAGACTGAACTGCACAGTAACACTTTAGAGTTCATGGCACAGACTCATAGATGAGTACTCTGTAAGATGAATTCCTGAATGTTATTAATTATCAAAGGTACAAGTCTGTGTTTAATTTGGTAAATAGTTCCTAAAACTATTAATACACTTTCACATTTTTACACCAAATTTGCAAAATGCCACATTAGGGACATTAACTTCTGAACAGCTGCATTGTCATATAACTACTCCTACCTCCAAATTTGATGTTCAGTGTTTGTTGCCCAGGGCCTCTTCCTCCCATCTCCTAAATTCACATTCAAGGTTCACTGTTCAGAGTCACTCTCCCAAATTAATTTTCAGTGTATGTTATACAAGGTCACTCCAACCCCTGTCATTTATTTTCAGTGCTTGTTGCCTTGTGTCACCTTGTTCAGTTTAATCATGATGTCCTGTCAGACCTTCATATTCTCTGAATTAATATTTTGTAGTTATTCTCCAGGATCGCCACCTCCCAAGTTCATGTTCACTGGTTATTGTTTAGGGTTGCCTCCCAGTTTCGGAATTCCCCTTCAGGGCCTGCTGCCAAAGGTTATACCATCAGCTTTCTGAATCCCTAGCCAATTCTTATCTATTAAAAAGTGCTACTGAAGTTAGTGCTGTTGCCTCAAAAACTGATAGTTTGGACCTTGTTCCTCATCTCTACCTATTGCCTTTGGGCGTTGCTCCTCATCTCTATTTGCTGTCTTTGTGTTTCTTAAGATCTCTGTCTCTACATGAAGCATTCATCAAGTACTCTGGTTTCCTCACATCTTCCAAAGACCTGGATGACTAGCTACTCAAAATTCTATTTGCCCTTGCTGCTTGTTTTGTGGCAGACAGGGGTCTATGAGTCAGCGACTTTACCAAATTATTAAATGATTAACTACATAAACTTCTGTGTAAATGCTAAGCTTGTAAAAGCTACAGGGCATAGCCATTCCCTTTTAGCTTTATACAGGCAACAGTTTTAGAGAACAAGCACAAAGGAACTGCAATACAAAATAATTAGTGTGCACTGGTAGTAAACATTTGTTGTAAAAACAGTGCAAATTTGTTAAATGGTGCATGTATGCAAGTTCAAGGTCTGTGTTTTTTTTTATCACCGACACAAGCTGCTAATACACCAACACAAGGCATTCATGTTGTGACTTTCGGCTTTTTCCCAGTTAGGGGTCGCCACAGCGGAACTCCGGTCAAGTATGTTAAATAAAGGATAAAGTAACAATCTTCAACTTGTTCAAAGAATTGCAAAACAAAATCTACATACGGTACTGCAGTAAAAAGAAACATAATCTCATCCCAGTATAGCTTTTTTTTTTTGTTTAAACATTGTTAGCATTGTCAGATGCACTAATGTGATTCAGTTTATTTTGCATGTAGTCTGAGACATACTGATATTTATTTCTTCTGCAACTCAATTTCAAAACTTCATTTCTTCATGCCTTTTGTAATTTATGATGTTTGCTTATATTTCCATATTGTTTACATTAAACATTTTATTTATCTGCTATTTATTTACAATTCTGATAACCAGGTAATTGGGCTGTTCCATGAACTTTTTTCAGTCATCAGGCATACAAAGCATATAATGACAAAAACAGTTTACAGTTTCAAACATGCAACAAATAAACAACAAAAGTTTCAATTGTGCGTGCAGTCACATAACACAGATAGGCATAATACAATGTTTGCAGACAGTGTACCACACTAGCTGCGTTTAGAGTGGCATCATTTAAAGTTATGGAAGGTATAATTATTTCTAAGCATTATCTGATTTAAGCTTTGAGCATCATTTATTTAAAATTTTAAGAACATTTTCTTATATTCTTTTCTTATTTTTTATTAGTCCTTAGGGTACAGTTATACATTTATCCTGACCTTTGTTACAAATGAACCAGAGTAAAGGGGAAAACTGCACTGCTTGGGTCAACCTCTGATGAATGAAATTCAAACTCCATTTATACAATAAAGTAACATCACTCAGGTTTTTCGGGAACACCCTATCTGCTATATGACACTTAATACTTCACCCTGCCTTTCACCCCTTTCCTCCTGTGAGAATGCTGACACTCATCACCAGTGCAAGGAAAACTCTGGTATTGGCATGCTTCCCACCCCCAATTCTTACTTGGAGGTGAAGAGAGGAGGGCAAGTCAAAGAAAACAGAACAACACAAAAAGTAGCAACATACTGCAAGCTTATTTCTGCATGCATTTGAGGCTGTAAGGCACTCTACAGAGTCATACAATAGTTGCCTGCATTCATGCTAACAAGTAGGAATCCAGCTATAAAGTAAGCATGACTGAACATTACATTCCAGTGATGAGTGTGTGAGACAGCCAAGATGATAATGTTTTAAGGGAAGAAACTTCCATGGGTGTGTTTGTAGGATAAAGCCAACATCCATGTTAAAATAAAGGTGGGTAGTAAGAGCAATTAGTGCTGCAAAAAGATTCTGGAGAAAAGACAGGGACACATTACAGGGTGGGCTGTGTATTTTAAAAAGGGGATATATTTGGTTGTAAGTTTAAAAGTGGAATCCAAAGAAGACATCAAGTGGCTTAGGGGTACTCAGAAAGGTAAGATCACACGTCAATTATTACTGTAAAACAGAAGAATCATACAGTATCACGAGATATGGGTATAAAGACCATGAACCAGCAAGAAATACGAATTCACTACCAGATATATTTTGATATCCTTACAAAAGGTTAGTCAAAGCTGTCATATGAAACAGTAAAGTTATGGGTACAAGCATATTTAGCAACTGATAGAGGTATGAGTTGAAATATGTAATGTTGATCTTACACTTCTAGTTATGAAAAAGGAAGATTAAATACTGAATGTATAGAAACAGCAGTTATGTGAGATAATCACTCTAAAAGCAGATATTTAAAAACAGGTCAAAGTATGACTAAATCATAGCATCTGGGTTTACTCATAAGATATGTTCCATTGGCCCTGCCATTTCTTATACAGAAGTTTCCATCCCTATGGCCTCACACCAGTGAAGGTACTGACAGAGGCAACATGGACATTATTCACTTCCTTGATGTTAAAAACTTCAACAGCAAAAGGTGTACTTGTGGTAGTCAAATCTAAATGTCATAATAATAAAACATACAGCATTTATTTAAAACATCAAAACCCGGGCACCTCAGCCATTGCCTTTAAAGGGTTTCAAATGTCCATTCAACAGGCAGATGTTTAAATAATATTTTTATATTTTTTTGTATTTTATACCTCTATTTGTCCATATTCTACTCCATGAAATAGAGTAGTAACAGATGAAAATATGACAGGTCACACTACTGTAAGTGATGACAATAAATAAATCCAACTGACATAATTTCTAAACAAAGTGGGTGGGTAGCTATATCAATACTGATCTTTCCTCAAACACCTACTGTTAGCACAGTGCACATATCATATAGTAACGTACATCAAAAGGAGGATCAATGTAACAATAAAATCAGCATTTGGGGAGCATCCCAATACAGTAAAATGGGTACCCTAAAAGACAGACAATTAAAAGATCTCTTGAAGCAAAAGCATACCACATCCTGTGCTGTCACTACACTACGCTTTAAATTAATAGTATTTTGAAAATGTACAGATAGTAGTCAGTGCTGCTACATTCCAAATGTCCTGAATTGAAACATTTCTAAAATATGCTGCAGACATTGCTGTTGCCCTTACAGGATAAATTCCAACAGGACTCTGTGCTGTTTTATTGGAAAAAGAGACATAGCAGGCCAGCCACTTGAATACAGATTTTTGTAGGAGGTACATGTACATCTTTTCTACAGCAGGAGGGCAAAGTCTTTAAATAGCTTAAAGTATATGACTTCACAAAATTATACTTTTGTGCTTACTGACAACAGTCAATAAAAGAGGAGAGGGAGACATTAACATAAGGATCAGACAACAAGAGAGGCACTGGGTTTAAGAACACAACAAAGAGAGAAAGTGCAAGGGTGGGAAAATTCTTAACACACTTAGGTTCATAGGTGTGTACTAGGCTAATGGCCCTGGAGCCTTTAGAAGCTTAGCCCATAGAAGTGCCCTGGCATCATGCTGCCTGACATTAGTTCCCAGTGCCTCTATCAAGTAGAGCCACTGGAGTGATCTCCGGGGTGAACTTTGTATTACCCGTCCACTCATCAAGATTTCTCTTGAAGATGGACAGCAAGGTGCTCTGCTTTACATGTATGGGAAGTATATTCCAGAGCATGGCCAGTCTCTGCGTGAGGAACCTGTCCCTCCAGTATGTTCTGTTGATTGTGGTAATGAAGGTGAGGTCTCTGGAGTGTGTGGCGAGGCAGGATTGGGATTTCTTTAGATATAGCATTTCTAACAGAGCTGGGTCAGATATGGCTTTTTAGTCAAGCAAAGATTCCCTCTAAGTAGGCAATATGACATAGAGAATAGCTGGAGTCTTTTGAGTCTGTCCATGTAGGACATGTATTTAAAGCCTAGGATCCTCTTAGTGAGGTACTTCTGTGGCCTCTCCAGCTGTTGCAGTTGTCTAGTGAGGTACATGCCAAATGGGGCATTATACTCGATGACTGGCCTAATGAGGGAAGAGTAGAGAAATGATGACCTCTTTTTTCCTGGATGCAAAACCCTTGGTAATGAGATGTGCCACACAGAAGGACTTTCTGACCACTGTGGCAATGTGGTGGTCGAAGGAGAGGTTGCTGTCTACCTGCATCTCTAATAATGCCCTCAGTGTTCAGTAGGCTCCCATCAATGTGGTAATTAGTGGGAAGTGAGTTTTTACCAAAGAGGATGAAAACGCATTTTCTGGCGTTAAGCTTAAGGCCATGGTTTCGACACTAGTCATTGGTCTCATTGAGGCCTTTCTGTAGGATGCCTGCATCACTTGGGGAGGTAATAATGGCTCCCAGCTTGCAGTCATCTGCAAACTTGGCCAGCCAGAGTCCCTTTGTATTGGCCTGGACTTCTGAGAAGTAGATAAACAGAAGATCATCCCTGACCGATCTCTGTGGGACTCCACTCGTGACTTTTCAGCAGTCTGACTTGGAGTCTGCCACTTTCACACTGTGTGTTCTATCTGTGAGCCAATTTGCAACCCACCTAGTGATATAGGGGTTAATGTCTAGTTTGGTGAGTTTATCAATAATTCCCGAGTGAGGAATAGTATCAAAGGACTTGGCCAGACTGAGGTAGGCTGTATGCACTGCCTTATCTTCATCCACAGCAACTTAGCTTTGTTGTTGAATGGCCTAGAACTACCTCAGACCAGCAGCAGTTTAAAAGAAGTGCAAGACCTTGGGAAAAAAATATCTTGGAACTCAACTGCAAAAAGCAAATACACTTCTAACTTGTCACAAAGCAATCACAACTCCTGAAGTAGCCCGACTCTCAACTCTCCTCTCATAAGAGAAAAACTAGGGTTTAATTCCAACAGTTAGACTACTTAAATGACAAATAAAGAGCAGCTATTTCTGGAATTACTGAATATAGGCTTAATGAAGAGCTTTAAAACACTATCTGAATATGTTGGACTTCCTCAAGGGGCGGCCACAGTGGTGCAGCGGTTAGTGTTGTCACCTCACAGCAAGAGGTTCTCCGGTTCGATCCTCGGCTGGGGTGCCTTCTGTGCGGAGTCTGCATGTCCTCCCTGTGGTCACCTGGGATTCCTCCGGGTGCTCCGGTTTCCTCCCACATCCCAAAGACATGCTGTAGATGGATTGGACACTCTAAATTGGCCCTAAGCGTGAGTGCATGCGTGTGCCTTCTGTGGAAGGTTGGGCACTGGGCTGGCAACTCGACACTGTAAAACTCCACTGCCAATCATGAGTGGACAGGTGATCCGCTGTGGCAACCCCTAACCGGGAAAAAGCCGAAAGAAGAAGATGCACTGGACTTCCCCTGTTACAGAAGACTCTCTCTTATCTGGCTTCCCTTTAACCAGCCTCTTCTTTAACTGGCCATCAAATTTCTGTCATAGCCCTAGAAACAGACAACAGAGAACAGCACTTCTGCCTTCTCCAGGCTAAGCAATGACAGATATTTGAATTTTAGACTTCATATTCTTTAGAAAAATACATACTAACACAAATCCTGTTATTCTAGCTGATTTATAACCTATAAAAGCTATTCTGTATGCTTTGTCTGATTAACCAGCCATTCATTTATCTAGCATAGGGTCTGGTCCCAGCGGGACTGGATAAGAGGGAGTCTACTGTACTCAAACACCACTGTCACTGAAAAAAAATAAATGCAAAACAGATGCATGTTACAACTTTATAATTATGATTAAACTATGAAATATAAAATTTCCTTACACTTGCTGTTACAGTTACAATTGTTTGCCTAGACTGTCTCTGTCTTTTCCTTAACATGCTTGGTTATCAATCAGCCTTAATTATATGACAGCCTAATGAATGCCATGTACTATAATCACAAGTTGAAGGCAAGGTCAATATCTTTCTGCAAATTATGTCCAAGAAATGTGTCCCTTAGTGACTCTGAAGAGTACAGGCAGTGTGAGTATCATCTGCACTATCTTCATGTTCTTGCTCTTCCTCATTCAAGGTTTCCAAAAGAGTCATGTCTACAGGAAGGACCATACATAGCATGTGACTTTCAGAAGCCATCCTCACCAAGGACAGTTTAGATATCCTCCAACTCCATCCCTGAATGGCGACTAATCCTAATTCACTCCACTATCCTCCCACATTTTCCAACTTACCAATTTTCCAACAGACTAAGGTGCATGGACAAACTGAAAACCTTGCTGAAGTCTAGGCAAATGACAAATACTATGGGTCATTTGTCTTGCCATTATCATTAACTAGTTGTAGTACTTGTTCAAGACAGACCAGCAAGACATGCACCAGGTAAAGCTATGATTCATTGTCTTCTGCAGCCTATTCACTAACAAACTACACTAGCCTGTTTTCACTGTCCTCAGCTACCAACAGATTAGTAAGAGATGTCAAGCAAATGGATATAACCCACTTGATGAGTAAACAATTCCCTTATGCCTATTCAGTCAAGACTTACTGACCAAACAGGAACTTATTCAACTATTGACAATAACATATACCATGTATTTCAAACGGGGTGCAAAGCTCTTTATGCCCATCATGCAGTGTGAGACCCCAGCATCTGTATCTATAATATAATTAAAAATTAGTTTGCTAAACCTTAAAGTAAACTGCGGATGAAAGTCAGTGAATATTGTGTTTGATTGGCTATTCTCAACTGAACAAGTACTTTGGGAAGTAGTCAGAATTTGGGTGATGAAACACTCAAGCAGACTGCTTTGCAATTCTCTGAGAGCCCTTCCTTTTTTCCCTTTATCTCATGTGAGGTGGGGTGCTAGTAAACCTCCTCTTAAGACTGATCTACCTAATTTGTAGCAACTGCAGTAGCCACCCCACTGGGACCCATGTCTTCACTATTAATACCCTAGGTGATTGCTAGCTAAACTCTGTGCCTTGTACTTCCTCAGCTACTGCCTATAAATCCTCCCAGATAAAATCCCAATCTTTTCTTCATTTATTTTTACATCTGACAGCTACAACTGATGAGCTCATCATTCTCTTATAAGATGATGAAGCAACATTTTTAACACATCAGGTTGACATTTCACCTCTGGGATATGTTAACCTCTACTCCTCCAGAAGGCTAAATCAGGTATAAAGCTCCTCCCTACTTTCTTTGCTGTGCATATAATTCTCACCAAATCTGAAATCCCTTTGTCATCTCCAACATCTCATTTTGAAATGATACACTACAGTTTCATGCTGACTTACCTAAGTATGCTCCCTTAGACATGACTATCTCAAGCAGTATATCAGTGCTCTTCCATATCCAGCTACTTCTCAAATAATGCTTCATCAATTTTTCTCTATACTGAGAAGCATAACGCTGAAAAAGCATTAAAAACAGAAATACATTTTTTTTGTAAGAGAGTAAGCTTGCTTGATTTTGCATGTGGGGACCTTCACCTCCCACCTTCCTAACTTAAACATATCACCTTCACAATCACGTTAGACCGAAGAACAGTGAAAATTAAAAAAAAAAAACAACACTATAGTGTACTACTGCCTTCCAACATAGAAGTTAATGTGGTTTTGGCAAAGCACAACAAAATGAATAAAGAAAAACCCGGCCACTAGAGAATGTCATGGTAGAGTGTAAGTATGACCATTATATATCACTGCCAATTCTGGAAGCAGGCATAAATCAACATCATTTTCTTTTTAACTATATCAGGGTTAAAAGCTCTCTATTGTGATACCTCAAGAAGCATCTTCCTATCAGATTTGTTTAGAAGTATGATGTTGTAGTGATGAAAGGCAAAAGTCTGAAAAAAGCAGAAATTTCATAACAAAATGTTACTCCATAACTCTGAAGTGGTTTCATGACACTTTGATACTACTGTTCTAATTCTCAAAATGACACACACACACACACACACACACACACATATATATATATATATATATATATATATATATATATATATATATATATATATATATATTTTTTTTTTTTTTAATTTATGATAATGCATCCGCGGTGGTGCAGCGGTTAGCATTGCCGCCTCACAGCATGAGGTTCTCCGGTTCGATTCTCGGCTGGAGCACCTTCTGTGCGGAGTCTGCATGTCTTCCCTGTGGTCGAGTGAATTTAAAGACATGCAGGTAGGTGTGTGCATGTGTGGTTGTGCCTTCTTTGAAGGCTGGGCATCGGGCTGGCAACTCAACACCGTAAAAATTCACTGCCAATCATTACCGAACAGGAGTTCCTCTGTGGTCTCCCCTAACCGGTAAAAGCCGAAACAGTTTTTTACGATAATGCATACACACACACACACACACACACACGTGTATATATATATATATATATATATATATATATATATATATATATATATATATATATATATATATACACACACACACACACACACACACACACACACACACACACACACATACATACATACGTACACACACATACATATATAACATTTACATTGCATCCACAATGATATTCACTTTGCACCACAAATAAATGATTAAGATACTTTCAAAATCTGCACCTCACTTATGATTCCATATCTGACTCTAATCACAAACTGACATCAGGTGATGATTTACACAGGCCCACGCTACACACAGTCAGAACATGAAAACAGCAAGTTAACAAAGAATGAAACTAAAATACCAAGTGGACTTTTACAATTGAAAGTTCCCAATATCACTTCATTTCCATAACAGTTAATGGCCAGTTCAGTTTCCATAAGTAATTTATATTTGAGAACACGGGTATTAAACTGAAAATGCATGCAGTATCTAGTAGAGGAGTTATCCATCCTATATCCTCACTAAGGGTACCCAAACTTTGATAGTAGGAAACACTTGTTTTTTTTTTTTTTTTTCAGCACAGCCACATATTTCGTTTTCTCTAGGGGTGGGCAAATGAGTTATAATATTCAAGTTAGGGACGCATGAGGGCACAAGAGAACCTTGCTCCACTAAAGAAATTAAGTTATGACACAATGTACGTGACAGTGTAAAAAACACTGGAGTCATTCAGAAGAAAGGAAAAAAAGAAAAAAAGAAAATTGCTGTGATGTCTTTTCCTGCTTGATCTCTTCTGGTCTGGATTTGTTGTTTTGGTCATTTCTAAGTCATTCTTAACTCATTGACCCTTTTATGTATACTAGTTTATGTGTGTGTGTGTCTGTGTATATATACAGTATATATATATATGTATATACATACACACACACAGTACATATATATATATATATATATGTATATATGTATATACATACATACATATACATAGACAGAGATGGATAGGAGGATTGGACACAAGGGTCCTTTTTCAGAAGTAACCCAAAGGCACTTTCTGGTTAAGTAAATTGTTCAGAGTCGTATATCATATACTTTGCACAGAGAAATCGAGGAAATCAAACCCAAGACTGCAGGACACAGCCTGCTAAGAGCTCATAGCCTTACCCTCTAAACTACACTGCCAGACTGGCAGATAACATATATTTGGCACCCGGTGACACTGTATATGACAAGTCTGTTCAGGATTTTTTGCTATTATTTTTTGCCTAATGTCCTGGTCATGCCTGGTAACGTTCCTTCATGGAAATTAAACTAAACTAAATTAATCAACTAAATAAGCTGAATTAATTCTACACATTTTCAATTTACAAATACCAAGAAATTCATCAAAAATCTGAAAAGAAAGCTACTGAGTTTATCTGGTTAATTTACTGTCTCAGCTGTTCATAGTTCATCAGTTACTCTTATCCTATAGTGGAAGGTATATGGTCTACACCTGCTGATAAGAGAAACAGTTTTTTACTAGCATAATGTGTTAGTAGATTAGTATTTGTTTCCTCAGATGCAACTACTACTGTCATTGTTTCTAAATTAGCACAACTGACTTCTTAACCAGCAGTATAAAAACTATCAGCAATTAAGGATACTGATCTCTGCCTTCTGCATTTTCCACATATTCTACTTGGTTGTGATTGCATTTTATTGTTTTAAGTTTCCCTATATATTGCCCAAGCAGTAAAAAATATTCCACTGTGACTGATCCATATATGACTGCTGGAAGACTATTCCTGCATGCACTAATGATTTAAAACACATATTTTTTCATAATGCGCACACTATATATTTCCTGACCATTTCATGACTTCTGCTTACTAAACAGCTTTAAAAATAATAATAAAATATCTTTCTTTTCATTTATGCTTCTATAATATTCAAAGATTCGAGTCTCTCTCTTAAAGTTATTTCCTGTTTTCTGCAGTACAGATAGGGAGGTCTCGCAAATTCTCCTCATGCAATCTCTGCCCCAAACCATGCTCCATGTTAATGCCCTATAATTCACTTTTATCCTGTTTTTCAGAGCTGTTAATGTATGTAAAACTCATATTTCCTCAACTCCACAAGGTCAAAGAAGCAAAAATGATAATGGAAAGGAGAGATTTTTGACATTGTGACATATACTCATGGATAAAAGTAAAGAACTAAATTCTGAACATGAATACACTTTTTAATTGTGATTTTTGCTTTAATTTTCCTAAAAATTAAAAACTGAATGCAGAATAAAACCTAGACTGCATATTTCTGTAGATGAATACACTTACTATCAATCCAAAAGTGCATCGGCATGCATACACCGCCGTCTGCGTGCACACTGCTTCCACTGTTCATTCTAAAGAGTGGCGCAAGTAATCCACAGCTCCATCCTGCAACTGTCACTGACAGTCTCCATCTATTTGCTGCTAGCTTGCCTCACTCCAGTGTGACAACAAAATCACAGTCAGTTCTGTATTTTTGACTTCCATTCTTACCTTATTATGACATTAAAGGATTGGTTTGGCTGGGCACAGTGACAACTTCAAAATCATTTCTGCTACTGATTTTTTTATCTTGCACATTTCATTTCTGTCTTAGAAATTATAATAAAATTAAATAAAATTCTGAATAAAGGTATCACTACAGGGAATTACAGCAGTAATGCAGTTGTTAATAATGCAAGGGGAAAAAACAGAAAACTTCATACTAGCGTATGCCAATTTAATGGATTCTACTTAACAAGGTAGGATGATTACTATATACAGCATGCTTTGGTGGACATTTGTCACATATTGGTATGTAAGCCAGTCTACCTTCAGCAGAGTTATCAAACTCCCATTTAGTGATAAACCGCAGACTAATACCCAACAAATATACTGGATCAGTTATCAGTAAGTTTTAGATATTAAAAGTCTATAATTAACCAAATTGTGTTTATTTTCAACTCGGTGAGATAAAGTGGCCATAGTTTACCTCCTTTGAAAGTGTACTGTACTTTATTCAATATGTAAAATCCAGTATTTCCCACCGAGTTCAGCTACTGAAACATCAGAAGCTGCATTCACCATTTCTTCTTGTTGCCTAACAGAGAAATTTGTGTTAATATTTCTTTTTTTGACAAATTTTCCCATTTAAATAGTTGTATCTGTACACTGAAATTTACCTGGTACTCTCTCACCTTCTTGTAAAACAATACCATCCTGCACATTAAAGAAGTTCCACTGCATCTGTTTCTTCATGCCATGCTTATTATGGTACCAACTACATTACACTGATCTATGGCAAATGCATTACCATGTTCAAGACATGCATATACGTGTGTAGCACATTTCACTTCATTCTCCCCAAACTCATATATGTAGAGTGACAGATGGGAAATGGAATTTGTATCAAAACATTATTTATTTACTATTTTAAATAATGACATTACTCAACATAAAAGCACCATGGCATCAAGGCCATAGGTGAGTCACATTATTACTCACATTGGGAGTGGTCTAGTTTAGGCTGCACTCCTCGGAACAAATAACACCTCTCCGATATAAATAAAACACAAATTACTCAATACCTGCTATGGTGTACTGCTATTACATGGCTGCATCACTTTAAACAGAAGCATTTTACCTTGTTTTTTTTTTTAAGTAAAGTATTGTATAATGTAAAATGCATTTTTGATCTGTCTCTATGCACTGGTGTGAGCCCAGGGAACAGAATGACTAGATATGCTGCATGTACAAGCCTTGAATGTGGCAATGCATTCTAAGAGAGGCAGATGGAGCCAGACCATTCTGTAAATGTGACTTTAACTGAACCAGCATGAGTGACATCAAACTTATGACAGGCAGCATAAAAGAAACTGCTGGAAGTTGTGAGAAACAGAAGATATTTCTATATAGTTTTCCAATCCAATGTATCACAAAGGAGGGGAGTTTTTTTAATGCCAGAGATACCAGTGTAGCCCTGAACGAAACAAGCTATTATAAAACTTCATCTCCAAAATGTTAACACCGGAAAGATGTCTACCAAATTTATCAGTTTTCCATGTCCAAGAAACAGGAAAGAACACCAGAAGCTGTAACATCTTAAATTTTGCTTTGTAGTATTACTTAATACTTTGTGATTTAAAATATCTGTATTTGATGTTTTGCAGTGTACTTTATGATTTAAAATATCTGAACTTGATTTCTGAAAGATTGTGATTGTGAAGCTTTTCTCCCTGGACCTCCATTGAAAACAGGCACTTTCTGTCCCAGTTGGACTTTCTTGGTAAATAAATGTTAAATAAATAAATACATTTATTTTCTGCAGTATAAAAGAAAATGAACAATTGGAGTTGTCAAAAGCACTTCATTTTGCACACTAAAAGGTTTTGCTGCCAAGGAAATTCTGATGTCACTGATCTGTGGAAAATTATTATTCTCTCAAAGGAGTCCATGAGTTTAGTTCCATATATTTTTCCAGGCCTACTATGTCCTCTTAATCTGCTGCCTTGTTTGAACTGGGTACAATCTGGATGCAAGAAGACATGTGCCTCAGAGCCCTCACATACTGTCTTGCCCTAATAGACTAAAGAAAGGAAATGTTCTGCATTATTTTTTGGATTTCTGATTTTACAAATGCACGAAAGCTCAAAAAGATACTGTTTGACCTATACTCAAGGAAGAGTCCTTCTTGTAGTTTACTGGGAAGCCTAGATATTGGAAGAGCTTTACCACTATAGTTGAAGTAGCTGCTGTGTGGAGTTTGCTACTATCAGACAACTGTCAAGGTATCGAACGATTGTTAAAAAAAAAAGCAATGAAGATATGGCAAATACTCATGAGACTGTAAACATACAAAATGGGAGAGGGGAAAACAAAGTAGGAATGTATAACTTGGAACCTCAAATATTTTCTGTGTAAAAACAATATGTTTATATGAACACAGACATCCTCCATATGTACAGTTGCCGTAAAAGAATTATTTTCTGTGAAAGGTAGAGATGTCTTGATGGTGATCATTTTGAACTTCTTCGTGTAGACAAATTGCTTTAGACTGTACAAATCTAGTATTGATTACTAAACCTAGCACTGGTTTCCAATATTTTTGTACAGAACTAAGAAAAGTATTGCAGTTAGCACAAAAGACTAAAATTCTGAGCTGTTAATGAGCCACCTTCTGTGTCAATGGAACAAGGTTTGATTCCTTCAGCCATCATTTGTCTAAAGTGTGACTCTGACCAAGTCACTTAAGCAGACAATGCTCCTGTGTCACCCTTGAAAAGGGAAAATTTGTCCAATGGCCTTACCTTGACAACAGATAGATTAACAAAAAGAAGAATCTGGAGTGGAATTCTTCTGTTTCTTCCTGTTCTGTGACCCAATGTATTCTCTTCTCCTGTCATAATATTTAAGATAATTATACAGCTCAAACTACAAAAAGGGGTTGAAGTGAAATTCTACAGTAAAATGAAAAATTCAATTGTCTAAGGTTATTATCTCCCACATTTCGGAATGATGAAAGAAACTTTTTCACAGATTAATGGAGAAGAAATTGGGGTTGGGGGGGTTAGTTTAGGCAGCAGTCACCAAAACCTGCTTTGTTGCTGCTTTGACTCTTTTTTTTTTAGATACAGGAGTAGATGGGGACTAACCTTTTGCATATTGCATTACATGGAGGATATGGTTTCTTAGTAGGAGGGAAGTTACTAAAAAATTTAGGATGGTATCAAATATCTAAATGACAACAATTCTAGTCTTTCCCTTCCTCTCCAAGTTCCCCGGGACTTCATTGGCTGGTTTGACAATTGTGGGGTATGTGGATAGACTTATATATCCAGCAGCTAGGCTTTCACATCCTCTGGATATGATTATATTCTAAGCCAGCCACAACTTCTTAATACTAAGCTTAATGTAAACGTCCTACATGATTCAGTTACTACATCAGAAGCACATTTAAATATCAGTGCTCCCATCTTACATGTACTAACATTCAAGTTTTTCCTCTAATGTCACCCTACATCTCAAGTATCCCAGACTTACAGGCATGACCCGGATCTAGCTAAACATTTGTATCTGTCCTTCCTAAAATCTGGGATTTTCAGAACAAGGTGGTAGTTTACAGTTGGTTGCAACAGTCAATTATTTTTATTTCATAAAATGCATGTTAAAGTCCTCTTATTCCATCAACTTTCAAAGCAGTAGTATTAATATTTAAAAACTGTTCCTGATTTAAATTCTGGAAATAAGAGATTGAAAGATATGGTTGTCACCTTCTGGGATGTTATGGAAATATTCTTATATCTAGTCCAGAAATGGACTTTAACAGGAAGCACTGGGAGAAAAATAATTTCACGTTCTAACGGTCCAGTTTGTTAGATGTGTAAACTTTCCTGACACACTTGCTTAAAATTCTGGATTCCTTATCAAAAGGGAGTGAGTCTAGGGTAATGGTCTTTTTCTGAAGTGACCAGGAAGAAAGCAAAACTGTAAACAGTTCAGCTTTGTCTGTCTCCTGCTGCATTAATCATTTTTTATTTATATCTGTCTGGTGGTCTGATTCATAAGGACCCACTTCAGACACATCCTGGGATAAAAATATTTTCAACACTGACAAGGCATATTTAACACACTGATTATACAGTCTATACACTTGCAATGGTTAGTGCACTTTACAATACTTACAATGGACATTCATTTTACGGAGATTAACACATGCAATGGTTAATAAATCTGGAAAGATTAATGCATTTTACATAAAGTTGATGTGGTACTCTAGATTCATGAGAAGGTCAACATATAATGTATATATATATGTGGCTGTGTACACTATAAGAGAACAGTTTAGATAAAAATGCAGGCAGATGAGATTTATGAGAGATTATGCTGAGGAAACCAACAGCATACTGACACCTCTTTTAGAAATGTGTTTAATTTTAAATGGAATTTGACAATGGAATCTTGAGTTCCAAATACCCAGAGGCACCAGGTGCCATTGTGCATCAGGGTAGAAGTACATGTCCCCATTACAACTTAAAATGCATCAACTAAGGATGGCACAGTCAGATTATTTTAGCATCATTGTTTCTAAATAGCCTTTCTTTAGAGATGAAAAGTGTGCCTGAATGCCACCCAAAATATTTTCCCATGTAGCGCAAAGTCACAAAAGGTAATTTTGTTGGTGGAGGGAATGGTGAAAATTTTGATGAAGTATTACAGCAGCCAAAGTCTGGTTTTGATGGGGAATGTAAATAACTTGGGATGTACAAATCTTTGCGAGCTACAGGTCTCTCCTTCTATGACTCAGGAAATCCGTAACACATACTTAAACTTACTGGAAACACTCACTATTCAACCTAATACCATATTCATGACAGACTTTAACTAACCCACTATAAACTGGGAATCATAAATTAACCCAAACTTGCATGCCTAGACATTCCTGGACTTTGCAAACACAAACAGCCTGGACCAGCTAGTCCAAACTCCCAGTAGGGAAACAAAAATCCTGGATGTGGTCCTAACTAACATGGAAGATTGCTGCACACCCCCCCCACCCCCACCCCCACCCAGTGTAATATCCTCTCTGGTAAGGTTGGACCATAAAACTTTCTCCTCTGAAATAAAAATAAAACCCAGGACCCCAGCTAATTCTGGAACTTTTAGAACTATTCTAAGGCAAACCTCCTACTTCTAAGTGATATTCTGGCAAAATTTCAAGCCTCCTCAAAACCTGTGAACACTGCTGCCTATGCATATTTACCACAAATAAGCACAGCAAAAACTCAAAAAACAAGCCTCCCTGGTGGGATCCCAATATCAATAGGTTGCATGACAAAGGTAAGAAAACAGGAAAGGTAATAGAATGGAAAACACCAAGAAAACATTTGAACTGCAGGCAAGAAACTGCCTTCCCTATCAAGGACAGATATCGGTGTATAGGAAAAGAGAAAGGTATAGAGGAATCCTAAGAGAAAGACCCTGCTCTGGTAGAGTTTTAAGTTGAATCTAAAACAGAAGTTGCTGTTAATTACAAAATGTATAATTAGTAGGGCATATAAAATATTGCACAATAACTGTAGGAATCAATCAGAAGAGGTTAGTAAAGACTGGAAAGAGAGACTGGATAAGCAATTAACAAAGAAACAATGGGAGGACATATGTATAGCTCCCAAGTATGCAACAAAGTTTAGAAGATTTAGGATTTTTGCTTCAAAGTGTCTGCATAGGTAAAAGACTACAAATAATTTTCCTCAGGTAGATGGGAAATGTTGGAGGTGTGATGTGGAAGGAAGAGGGAACTAGGAACATGCGTAATGGGAATGTAATGAGTTGTCAGACTTCAACATTCCCCATAGAAACATTGGGTGAGCAAATGGATGTAACTAAGAAACGATTTTTTGTTTTTTTTTTGAGCTGGGATACAAGATCTGAAATGCTAGACATAGTAAGGTCTTACCAAATTTAGTTCTGGGGGCTGCCCAGTCAAAAAATGAATGACTAGAAAATGGAAATCAAAGTCTAAACCAACTGTATTTCAAGTACTGAATATTGTAACAAAGATAAAAGAACTGCAACTGAGATCTTTAGAAAAGGGAAGGGGCAAATTAAATAAAAATGCAGAATAATGTTCAGGAGGAGGTTTAAGGGAAGGCAGGAATTGAGCAATTTATATAATGTTAATAGTTATGAAAATGAACATGATGTATAATTTAAGCAAATATAATCATGTTTTATTTTATTAAAGTATGTTTGCCCATGTCTTAAGTGATAATTTAATAAAGGTATTAAAAAAACTTACAAAATTAGGTATAAACCCCTTTGTCACACACTGGATAGCCAGCTGGCTCACACATAGGACCCAAGAAGTTAGAGCAGGGGAGTTTACCTCCACAAAGAGGGGTGCTACAAGCACAGTTCCTCAAGGCTCTGTGCTGGGTCTGCTCCTTTTTGGTATTTACTTTTCTGAACTCAAGGCCAATGTCAAGGGCCTCTGGATGACCAAGTTTGCTGATGATTACAAGCTAGGTGCAGTCATAGAATCCTCATCCAAGACAAAAATACCCTTCATGATGGCCTGACACAGACAAATAATTAGTGCCAAAGCCACCGTCTAAATGTCAATGCCAAGAAATGCATAACAATAACCTTTGGGAAGATGATTACCCTGTAAATACCACATTGATAACACACTCCTAGGAAAAGACCTAGGATTTAGGGATTTGGGAATGCATATGGACTGTAACCTGGCTTTTGACCATCATCTGTCTACCATAGTAAAGAAAACATTCTATGCTGTACAACTCATAAGCAATGGTATGGAATGTAGGTCCAGGTCATTGTTCCACTATACACAGCTCTCATCAGACCAATCATTTAGTATAATGCCCCTTTGGTATGTACCTCACCAGGCACATGCAGCAACTAGATTGCCCACAGAGGTAACTCACAAAAAGAATACAGGGCATAAAGGACAAGCCTGACACAAACTGCCTCAAAGCCCTATCCCTGTACTCTGTCTCATACAGTCTGCTGAGGGGTGATCTATGCCTGGCCTTCAAGGTTTCCTCAGATCCCACTCTAATGGAGCTTCTGCATATCTCCAAAATAAATGAGATCAGAATTACTTGTTCTAAGGACTTGACTGTGACATAAATAGGACATGTTGAAGGTGCAGGTATGTGTCTCAGAGACTGCCCTTCTCTGGAACTAGCTTCCCATTCATGCGAAGCAGAGTTCTTCCCAAACCCAATTCAAGCTTAACCTGGAACAGAGGACTGGGAACTGAAAATTCACCCTGGTCTGTCACCTATCTCTCTAACAGACATAGGCAGCCTGTAAATGCCTGACCACCCAATTTTAAGCCTACATTTACCAATTAAAATAATCTTAGGATACTAATATTTGGCAGATATATTTGGGAAACACAGCTAAGCTTAAAAAGGACCCTGTGATTATTAGCCTAATAATCATCTATGATCCTAAGAACTGATATCAGACGTGTTTACATTCTTCCTTATCTGAAGATAATGAAGAGGGGAATCTTTTTTTTTTTCCTCAGGAACCTTCACAGTTACTGGTGAAGGTGTGCAGACAGTTTTGTAACACACTCTACTTCTAACCTGTGCTACAATATTTACCACACCTGTGACAGTCCCCATTTGGTGCTAACCCAGGTACAGGCTGATATTTCACAGCTTGCTGTGCCACCTTAAAGTGCTCCCTAGTGAGAAAAAATAATCAAAGATTAGGGGAAAAAGCTACTTAAACAAGAAACAGGTATGTTTCTGTGATAGCTATGAAATCTCTCCTATTTGACTTATTAGTATGAGTTTTCCACCAATATATACTTTGCATCTTCACAGGGAATCTGGTGGACTGGATTATTCTTGTAGGTGGTTCTTGGACTGGGACCTGTTATAAAGCAATGATTCTAATATGACCCTGAAGTCAGAAGAAAAGTGGTGCAATCCTACTTCAGAGGCTTCTTGTCAGTTTGTCAATTAAGACTCTGCTCTAGGAGCCAGCAAAGAAGAAACACATACCATTCAAGGGGGTAAGGAGAAGCTGTACTTTATAACACTTCAGTTGTAGGTTCTTATTCTATAGATTTCTTCTGTTTATCATATTTTCCTCTTTACTTCTCTCAGCTGATGAAGTCTGTTCACTGTGCTTGCTTAACTGGTAAATATTTTGATTTTTTTTATGTTTTCTCAGTAAGGTAAGATTGGAAAGCATCAACTCTTCCAAACCTTGTTGCTTTACTGAATTTACGACACAAATTACAAGACTAAATATTGTGCTAATCTTTCTGTCAATCATAAGCACACTCATTTATAAATCTGAATACAGACCACATGAGATTAGAAATCATCTCTCTGTGTTTATTTATTAAACCACATGAACTGACAGGCTTTAGGAGTGTGGAACATCACTTCACTAGTAGAAAAGAACCATAAAATGGTACTAGGAGAGGAGATGTGCCACCTACACACAGTCACACTCATCTACATATACCATTGATGGTGAAGCAAGTCTTCTTGACTGGGATTTGTCTTTCTTCTGTTCAGGTGGTTATTTCGCAAGAGGGGGCACAAGCAGGCATAAAAGTATTCTCAAAAGTCCTCAGCAGAGGGTTGTACGGCTGGATTTTAAGTTTTTTTTAAATAAATGAAAGCATTACATCAAAGCAGCTGCAAGTCATACAAAGGAATAATCTGACAGTTATGTGTGTTTATGCACCAACAAGATATACTGTGTATTCCATTTTTGGAGAAGGTGGACGAGGTACTCCAGTACTTCTGCCTAATCAGTCTATAATTTTTCTAATAGACTTTGGCATTCATGAGGAGAATGACACACACAGCTGAAGGGGTGTTTCTGGGCAGAAGAGCTTCTATGATTTATCCTAAATTGGATAAGTGGTGAGTTCTCACTGATCTTTGCAAGTGATGTACTGTACATAACAAACACCATATTTGGACAGCAGGATAATAAGTGTTTTTGGCACCAAAGCACCATGAACTAAAGGTCAATGAGTGACACTGTGATCATGGAATCAGAACTAAAAAACATATTGCCTGGACTTTTGGATGAAGAGAAAGGCAGAGTTGTCAAAAGATTACTTCTTGGTGGTGAAATGGTGTCACTGAAAGTATATCTGATGGACAGGCAAGGAAAATCCAAATAAGCTGTGAAGGCCTGTTGGGAGTATATGGCAGATGCTTTTGTGAAAGATGAGTTTTAAGTCCTACCAATGATTAGATTTTCACTGGGCTCTGAGTTAGGCAGGGTGCAATAAGCTCCAAAGGACTACATTCAAGACTTCAATCTCTGAGGTGGAAGTAAGAAGCTGCAGCCAGTGGGTGCTCAGTGTTTACCACTGAGGTAACCCCAAAACACACAAATACACAATCGCAGTGGAGAAGGCTGTAAAAAAAAAGTAACCTACCAAACAGTGATCTTAGATGGTTCTAATGATTCAGCTGAAATGCCAACAAGCCTACAAGGCCACAGTGACAGCAGGTATTAAAGTAAAAACAGGATATGAAAGGTGTTTAGACAGGATATGAAGAAAGATTATCTGTAACATCAAAGATGTTTAATTTTATTTATTTACTTATTTTGCTTTTTTTCCGGGTTTGTCTGAGTGAGTTTAGTCAAAAAAAACATTTTTTTTCAGTCGAGACCTGGGAACTGTAATGGAAATATTCTGGTAAGCCAATCAGTATCTCAGGAGGGTAAGCATCTACCTCAACAGGTTATGCTAAGAAAGGGCAAGAAAGTATTGACTCCTACTAGGAAGGCTGTTAGAAGATGGAAGAGATATTCTGAGGAACTCCTTAACCCAGTGGAGATGTGCTCATACCAGAAGGCAGTACCAGAAATATTTGACAGACTGGGTCTTATTACCATAGTGGAAGTTGATGATGTGGTACCAGGCCGTAATGGTAAGGAGGTATGTGTGAATGAGATCCAGCTACAGATGGAAGATACTGGGTGGGATATGTTGAAATGGTTAAGATGTCTCTTTAATGCTGCACAAAAGATGTGACCAGTACTTCTAGACTGGCAAAATGAAGCAAGGACTGGAGAGTGTATAGTCAAAGTGACAGGAAAGTTGCATTTCCCAGCCCCTCTGGAAAAGTCTATCTCCGAGAACTGGAGAGGAGACTCCAGCTAAAAGTCAGCTGCATTCCATCCCTGTGATGTAACAGTGGGCCAGCTCTTAGGCTGTGGCTGTACACTACTGTATGATGGTTTGTGGGAGTCTGTTCATACAATCGATCTATAGTTGTTTTGTAAACTTCCATAAGGCATATGAATACATGCTGAAACATTTGCTATATCAAGTCCTGTGGTAGTATGAGTAACAGTGTCTGTAGCTCATGATATGAGCTAATGTCCTTCTTCAACTCTGCCCAGCTGAATAGCAAGTCCAACCCCCATAAGTTCTGGTCAACTATAAATAAAATAATTTCTCCTGGCTGTCCCTCTAACCCTCCCCCTACCTTAATACATCCCCCTCTAGAAACAGCTCCCTACTTAATAAACACTTGATCGACACCATTCAGGCACTCTTGCCATTCAATGGAAACACTACAACTCAACCTACCCCTCCCTATCCACCTAACGATAACCCTTTCACCTTACATCCTGTTCCCACTTCTTCTATCCGAGCTCTACTTCTTAAGTTTAAACCCTGCTCTCCTTCCACTGATAATCTACCTCCTACCTTCCTCGAACAGGCTGCTGACTCCATTGCTTTCCCAGTGTCTATACTAATCAATAGGTCCATCCAGGAATCCACTGTACCTACCCTCTGGAAATCCTTTTTCACTATTCCCCTTCATAAAGGTGGCAACTCTATTGACCCATCTAAATACTTTCCCATAGCTATTCTATTCCCCCCTCTAAAATTCTTGAAAAATGCATCCACTCACAATAACTAAAACACCTCCTCCAAAGCAATCTTCTCACACCCACCCAGAATGGTTTTCGTCCTAACCATAGCACAACTACAGCCCTCCTATCCTTCACCCATACCACTGCTGAGGCACTAGACAACAACAAACTAATCTCCTGTCTCTTCCTAGACCTTTCCATAGCATTTGATACGGTCTCCATCCCCTACAGTTATCCAAACTTGCTAGTCTCAATCTATCTTCCTCCACCCTTTCCTGGTTCTCCAGTTACCTATCCCACAGGCAACAGTCAGTGAAATGGCTCTCTTCCTCTTCCCCATTCCTACGTGTCCCAACAGGAGTACCCCAAGACTCTATCCTGGGCCCCCTCCTGTTCAATATCTTCCCTAATGACCTCCACTCATCTTGCAAACAATCCTCCCTCAAGCAATATGCCGATGATTCAACTCTCATCTCCATCTCTGATGACATCACTGACCTCCATACACTCACTCGACATAACTTTTCATCTACTGAACAGTGGCTAACCAGTAACTTACTCATCCTAAACCCAAAAAAAGACCAAACCCCTCCTGTTTCTTCCCCACTCTCTTACTCACCACAAATGCTCCTTTTCCATCACTTCCTCTAATAACACAATCATTAAACCTGAAACTCATACTAAACTCCTAAGAGTCATCATCGATGAACTTCTCCAATGCATAAAAACAAAAACAAAAAAAAAACAGAAACTTTGTTTACTT
Organism: Protopterus annectens; assembly: GCF_019279795.1. Classification (NCBI taxonomy): domain Eukaryota; kingdom Metazoa; phylum Chordata; order Ceratodontiformes; family Protopteridae; genus Protopterus; species Protopterus annectens. The sequence goes on along the minus strand of NC_056744.1, from coordinate 446,207,096 downwards.
TATCATAACAAAAAATGTCTAACTCCAAATGCTAGATAGACTCTCCCTTGCTCAAGCTCTCCTCCTCCCCTCCCTTCTTTATGCTGCCCCTGTATTCACCAACATTCAAGCCACAACCTTAAACAAACTATAAGATAGCTAGATTCATCACAAACTCTCCATACAATACTCATCACTGCCTACCCCTTACATCCCTCCAATGGCTTGAGTTCCCCCACCTACTGTTGCTATCACAACTTCAAATGTTACACTTATTTCTCTATAAACCTTCAACCTGCCCTGCTCTCTCTTCCTTTATCTCTATCTGAACACCTTCTCATACTCTTTGTACCTCAAATCAGCAACTACTGCACATCTACCAACCAAAAAAAAGCAGTAGGCAAACACTTATACAAACTTACTCAAACTTGGAATAAACTTCCTAGAGACATATGTTTCATCATCCACCCGTCCCACTTTAAAGAAAAACTAAAAGTCCACCTGCTTAACTCCAAAATCTGTCCAAATCAAGCTCCAACTTAACTCCTCTCTCCGCTCCTTGGGTACCCCTCTCAGTACCCCCCTCTCAGCAAAGTATTCCCTCTACTTGAGGACACTTATTCCTACTTTATACTCATATCTGTTTGGAACAAACTCTTTCTATAAATATGTATATGTATGTATATATATATATATATATATATATATATATATATATATATATATATATATATATATCACTACTGTGATCATTTAGGATAGACAACATAATTACAGATGTTTAAATTTTACTTTTGTCTTGTGTAAATTTTTTACTTTGTCTTTTAAATATTATTTTATAATCTCATTTTTCTGAACAAATGTCATTGTATTTGTTATCAGTTTTCTGTATTTAAATATTTGTATTATTGGAGCTTTTCTCCTCGAGTCTCCACTGAAAACGGGCCACAAGCCCAGCTGGACTAACCCTGTTAACAAATGTCAATAAATAAATAAATAAAAAAATATCCACTCCCAATATAAATATAGCGAAAGCTGTACTCATGTTCTTGGCATTGATCTGAATTCAATTAAGGCTAGAGATGGGCTCAGCTGAGGGTACTTCGTGTCAGCACTCAAGTTCATGACTTTCACAGAGAGGACATTAATCAGTAGCTGAGGCTAGGCTACTGACAAGTGTAGGGATCTAGCAGTGGCATCTTTGTTGCTTACAGATGATGCCATTCTTTTATACTCATAAGGAAGAGACCTCTCACACATACTCAACTGAACCACTGCTGAGTGCAAAGCAGATGAAAAGAAAATCAGTACTGCTAAATTTGAGGCTACTATGCTCTCCCAGGAATGAGTAGACTGTTCCCTTTAACAGCTGCCCTCAACAAAGGAATTTACGTATCTTGGGGATAAAGGGGAGTGCGAGACTGAAAGGAAGTTTGGGGTGAGAGTTGCCAATGTTTAGGTTATGAACCAATCTGTGGTGTTAAGGGGAAGGAGACATTTCTCAAAATTCTTAACATTTGGTGAGCACAACCAGGACAATTTCTTGTGATTATATACCTCTCAGCTGGAATGGGAACACTTGGTGATTTCCCAGGATAAACTGAAGTCTGTGGTTGAGGAAATGGACGTTTTGTTTGCCCCGTTTCTTCTGCTACACAGAGACTCTCACAATAAGAAAAATGGAACTGAGTGAGTAAAATAATCTATGTTTATGTTTTCATGATACATTAAAACATTTCATAAGGCATTAGAATAAAAATGTACTTAAAAAGGATGTACAACAGCACCCATGATCATAAAAGCTTTGTTTTCAGCCAACATGAAAAAGAAGTTATGTCTTACCATAACGTTCCATCTGTATTGTTGATGCTCGTTCAGTCATTACATGTGGGTAGTTGGTTCTGACCACGGGACCGAGCCTGCCATCTCCCAAGCTCGCACCAGCTACAAACTCTTGAGCTAAGCTCTTACCCAGAATTCCCCTCTCCCTGTTACCTCAGATTGAGTTTGCAAGTGAAAAGAAGGTAGAGGCTACCTCTGGTCAAATGACCTAACAGAACCGGATGGTGAGATCCACTAAAATCCCCAGGAGGGGGAAGGAGGGAGGGTCGTAATGACTGAACGAAGATCAAGAATACAGATGGAACATTATGGTAAGACATAACTTCTTTATCTGATATTGTTAATCCTCGTTCATTCCTTACGTGTGGGACAGAGTCCCTAGCTACCTTTATTCCTGGGAGGCACTCATGGAAGGACATTCCTGAGCACCATAGAACAATAAGATGCTCTTCCCCTGGAGGCCAAATACAACTTGTAATGATTGATGAAGGTATGAGGACTAGCCCAAGTTGCAGCTGCACAAATGTCTTGTAAAGAGGCTCTGGCACGGAAGGTAGCAGAAGTTGCCACCAACCTTGCAGAATGAACCTTTATGGTAGTAGTTAATGGGATATTACGTTCTCTATAAATGAAGGTTACGCAGTCTTTTAACCATTTAGCCAATGTGACCTTAGCAACAGCACACCCTAATCTAGGTCCAGAATAGGACAAAAATAACTGGTCTGATTTACGAGAAGCCTTAATCTTGCTCAAGTAGAAGCGAATTTGCCTGTGAATATCTAGGATATGTAGGCAATACTCTCCTCTGTTTGAATGATTGGGGAAGAAAACTGGCAATTCAATGGTTTGATTAATGGACATTTCAGAGATCACTTTTGGCAGAAAGGAAGGATTAGTTCTCCATGACGCTCTATCTCTATGAAAAATCAAATATGGTCTCTTGATGCATAAGGCTTGAAGTTCAGAGATACGTCTGGCAGAAGTAATGGTGACCAAAAACAAGGTTTTCTATGACAAATATTTGAGGTCGCAAGAAGAAGCTGGTTTGAAAAGTGGCATTGTCAAAGCTTATAGGACTAATGACAGGTCCCATGGTTGAGTAGGTTCTCTAAAAGGGGGTTTTAGAAGATTCACACCTTTTATGAAAGTCTTGCATAATTTGTGTGACATAAGAGAAGAGTCCTGGACACCATCATGAAAATTAGATATTGCGGCCAAATGAACTCTAATGGTAGAGGCAGATAAGACTGGATTGAAATAAGGTAGACATATTCCAGTACTATCGACACTGGTGCTGAAAAGGGATCTACCTGTTTTTCTTTCAGCCAAATAGTAAACTTTTTCCACTTGCTGAGATATGCAATTCTGGTGGAAGACTTATGAGATGCAATAAGAATGTCATGTACTGGCAAAGAAAGATCATTCTGCATGGCAATCAAAGGAATTGGAGGAGCCAAGCTGTGAGCTTCAGGCTGTTCAAATTGGGGTGAATTCGATTCTGTGGATGGGAGATCAACCCCGGGGTTGGATGGAGAATCCACGGTTGATCTAGCAGGTGAGGCCAAAGGAAGGGGAACCAAATCTGACGAGGCCAATATGGTGCTATGAGGATTACTTTGCGCTTCAACAGGCGGGCTTTCTTCAGAAACTGGGGAATGAGGAGGAGAGGTGGAAATGCATAAAGTAGACCTGAGGGCCAATCATGGACTAGAGCGTCCCTGGGTGACAGTCCCGGAGGGGGAATCAGGGCGAAATAGTTGCTGCATTTGTAGTTGGTCGGTGACGCAAACAGGTCGCAGCAAGGAAGACCCCAGCGGTTGCAAATCTTTGCTGCCTATCAAAGGGTTCAGGGACCACTCGTAAGGTTGTAGAACACACCTGCTGAATCTGTCTGCTATCATGTTGGAACTCCCGGGAATGTGCGTTTCTAGAAGAAAGTGTTTGGTAGCCATCGCCCATTGCCATATCCTCATGGCCTCTCGACAGAGTGGGTAAGATTTGGTTCCACCTTGTTTGTTGATGTACCAGACCACTGCCATGTTGTCTGATTGTATCGCAATAGTCCTAGACGGCAGCAGGGATGGAATGCTTGCAATGCCAGAAGCAGCGCCCTCAGCTGTAGGACATTTATATGCAGATGGGCCTCCATTTCGGACCAAGTACCTTGGACTGTCTGTCCCTGGAATAGCCCCCCCCCACCCCATAAGGGAGGTGTCCGTGGTCACTGTAGTCTTGGGCTGTTGGGGGAGAAGGGGCAAGACCATTGTGATGGATTGTGGGCCATCCACCAATTTAAATCTTGCTTGCACCTGTGAGTTACCTGAATCTTGGCTGAAAGGGATATCATTGGGTAAGCAGTAGCCATTGCAGAAGCCTCATGTGAAACCTGGCCAGGGGTACAATAGTAATGGAGGCTGCCATGGAACCCAACAACTGGGGAGCAGAATGAGCTATGGATTTCTCCCTTGAAAGGATTGGAATCAGTTGCTGCTTTATCCTTACAATTCTGTTCTCTGGAATGGATGCTCTGCAATTCTTTGTGTTCAAGATGACCCCTATGAATTCTGTGGACTGAGATGGGATGAGATTGGATTTTAGCCAGTTTATGGTTATGCCTAGCCTTTCTGCAGTGAGAAGAGAGTATGCCAGGGCTTCTTCCAATAGATGTCTGATGGGGGCAGAGATGAGCCAGTCGTCTAGGTATGGAAACCACATGGAATCCTTGTAGTCGCAAGTGAGCTTTGTGAACACTCTGGGGGCTGTAGAGAGTCCGAAGGGCAGTACTCTGAACTGGTAATGACTGGCTCCCGCATGGAAGCAAAGGAATCTTCTTGATGGTCTGTCCACTTTTATGTGATAGTATGCATCTTGAAGATCTATCGAGCACATCCAATCATCTTTTTCCAAAAGCGGAAGAATAGACTGTATTGTGACCATCTGGAATTTCTGTACCTTCACAAACTTGTTTAATACACTGAGATCCAAAATTGGTCTCCAGTCCCTGTTTTTTTTTGGCACCAAAAATAGTCTTGAGTAGAATCCAGATCCTATCTAGTCTGGAGGGACTATTTGGATGATGCTTTTTCTAAGCAGCTTTGAAATCTCTAATGCTGCTTCTTCCCTTTGACTGGGTGGCACATCGGGTAAGGTTGTTAGGGGAGTGGGATAAAGGTCGAAGGGGATATGATAACCTCTGGTTATTATCCTTTGTACCCAAGAATCGGTGGTAATGGTTAGCCAGCCAGGAGGGTACAAAGAGAAACGACCCCCAACCATGTCCAGAGGAAAGCAGTTGGGCCGCACTTCAGAAGCGCTAGTAGGATTGGCCAGGGAAAGAATCCCTGGAACCCTGGTTACACAGACCCTCTCTGCCCCGAAAGGGGCATCTTCCCTGAGAGTTTCCCCCTCTGCTTCTAGGGGAGAACTCAGCCAGTGTGTCACAGAAAGAACCTTGAGACTTTTTGTGCCATATCTTCCCACTCTTCTGGTTTCTGGACAAAGCCTGTTGATGGGGAAGAATAATGGACACCCACAGCAGAAAGGGTCTTACCGTCCTGTTCACATCTGGCCAGTGTGCTTTTAACCATGGATCTGAATGAAGAGGCTTCAATGGGAGCGTTGAGAAAGGAAGCCTTGAAGGGTTCCACGAAATTACACAACCGCATCCAGGCATGGCATCTCAGAACATTGCCTGAACCCACCACTATAGCTGCTCCTTCTGATGCGTGTGATATCAGGCGCATGGAGGAGTTAGATATCGATTCGATGGTAGCTAGTTGAGAGGTCACTGTCACGGACCTCCTCAGACACAGCTCCAGCCAAAGTTTCAGAGAGCTCAGAAATTAAGTCTCTTTGAAGCCTGGTAAAATGTGCCATATAGTTCAGGGACCTGACTGCAAAGGTCGCTGATGCAAAGGTACGCATCCCTATTCTGTCCAGAGCCCGGGACTCTTTGTTGAGCGGATGGACAATCTGGCTTTCTTCTTCCGTCAGGTCCTTTATAATTGCGGCCGCCACCACCAAGGCATCTACAGGAAGACCTTTGGACCAATGGGGATCACTAGCAGGATGGGACAAAATTTTATATGGCCTCCAGGGAATGGCCTCAATGGTGTCAGGAGCCTTCCACACACGCTGCACGATGAGCCAGACAAGTTTGTCGGCAGGTGGAGTAACCCAGGAGGTAGGGGGCCAGGCACGAAAGGCCTGCAGGAACACAGACTCTTCGGTGGTCGGGTTAGAGGGCTGCCAATCACCTCTCTGCTTAAAGATTTCAAGGATATCACCAAAGGATACCTCAGGGGTGATCGAGGGGACCCCTCCCCATCATCAAAGTCTGTGTCTTCAGTAAGGGACTCCTCTGCCGAGTCCATGTGCTTCCTCTTGCATGAGCTCTTTTGATGATCTTCCTCAGAGGAAGAAGCTGGAGAAGACAGAGCAAAACGGGTCTCCTGTGGGAGTATGTCCTGAGGCCCTTGCATCTGGTGTCCGCTAGTAGCGGCTTGTGTACATTGCAGTCCAGAGGAGGGTGGAGAGAGTGATAGCACAGGATCGCCAAATGTCACAATAGCCTTCTCCATTAGCTGGAAGGCCAGTCCATCTGGACCCACGGCAGGGGTCACCCCTCACCCAAGTGGCTCAGCCTGCCGACCTGGAGTACATGGATGGCTGTGAAACGCCAAAGTACGTATGCCACAGCTGACATCCTGTGCCGTGGCAAGACTCTCCTGCCACAAAGGCAACTGCGGCTCCTTAGTGAGGTCCATAAAGGGAACCGTAGTGGGGGAAGACTGTGCTATATCAAGGGGCTTCAAAGATAATGAAGGAGGAGAATAAATAGGGGTCTTTGGTAAAGGATGATCACCTCCCGCGGGAGGATAGGACCTGGGGGGTGGAATACCTCTGGCCAAAAGCAACTGATCCACAAGACACAACACACTGTGTTCAGAGAGGCTTCTAGTGGATTTCATGGACATGGCTGAGGGAGAGTCAGGTCTATCCAAGGATGGAGCAAGCTTGGTGCCCACCACGGGGGAGGTCTGCACTGAAAACAACGGAGCTGTAATGGTCTGAACTACTGGTGTCTGCACCAAGGAAATCATCGGTGCCAAAGCCATGGTCTGCACTGACGATGAGGTCGGTAACGAAGTGGTTGTCAGTGCTAAGGCCTGAGCCGAAAACATCGGTCGGTACCAAGAGGGTAGTCTGTGCCAGGTAAGTTGTCGGAGGCGAAAATGGAATGGGCATCAAAACATTCATCAACCTCGTAACAGTCTGCATTGACTGCACAGTCGGTGCCGGTAAGGGAGTCTGAACTGAGGAGCTCCTCGGTAGCGATGAGGTATGGGGCACACTAGTCAGTGCCGAAGTTACATATGGCGCTGATGGCCTCGTTGCCGAAGGTCTAGGCACCGGAAGCGCTGGAGCTGAAAAAGTCATATCCGAACTGGAAAGCTTAGCTTTCTTACGTCTCGGTTCCAGAGAGTCCCCAGCTGAGGACGAAGGAAGAGACTTGGCCTTTTTCTGTTTATCATTCTTTTTCTTATAGGATCTTGGAGGGGATGAAGCCTCCGACCCAGAAATAGCCTCTGAAAAGGGAGATTTAAGTAGCCCCTTCAATATTAATTTATTTTTCCTTTCAATTAATGTCCTGCTAAAGAAGTTCTTGCAAATCCCGCAAGGCGGGTCAACTGTTTAGTGAGGCACACCTAAGCAGTAGACACATAGGGAATGTGCAACAGAAGTAGGTAATTTATGGCCACAATCCAAACAGCTTTTAATCCTTGGACTTTTTTTTATCTGCCATGGTTAGAAGGAAAGGAGGAGAAACCAGAAAAATACCAGCAATGGTACAAGAAATACCCAAAGATAAAAAGGAAAGGGGTTTACCAACGATGGTAAAAGAAAGGAATTACCTCACAGTAACAACAGATGAAGAAGAGTTGAAAAGAATTCAAAAAAGGTTGTCGCTAAATGTGATAAAGTAAGAGATAACTAATAACTTTTTTGTGAAAAAAAGCTGTCTTAGAACTTGGGTATAAAGAAAAATATTGTACTTAGCTCAAGAGAAGTAGCTTAACACGACCAAATGGTGATGCGGCAAACGAAATCTGAGGTAACAGGGAGAGGGGAATTCTGGGTAAGAGCTTAGCTCAAGAGTTTGCCACTGGCACGAGCTTGGGAGATGGCCAGCTTGGTTCGGAGGTCGGAACCGACTACCCACACGTAAGGAATGAGCGAGGATTAACAATATTAAATACATAATTCTGGAAACTGGCACAGAGGGTTAGTTTGGCAGTTGGCGGAGATGATTAAGGCTGTCAGCTGTTGTTCCTATGGTACAGGGGTTGAGTCCCTCAGCCCTTATTTTTCTACTATATATCTGTAAAACATGTCACTTAACCAGATAGCACTTGGTGGCAAATGGAAATTTGTCTAGTCTCCTCAATAACTCCTGGAATGCAAGCCCGATAACTATCTTTGAATCTACAAGTAAGTACATACAAAAATGCAAATATGACCTGTGTTCAAAACTCTGGCATCACTACTGTAAATGTGTACTTTTTTGGGATCGAAATAGGTCCAGTGAGATCAGTGCTCTTCCCCGATTATCAAATTCAAAATAAAATAAATAAACCCCGGTTATCAAATTCAAAATAAAATAAATAAAATAAGTTTATAGAGAGCAAGTATAAGGGTTTACTTGTCCACAGTCTCAGCACTTAAAGGTCAGTTAACAAAGTTTAAGCTGCACAATTGTAATACTATATTTCAAGGACTGCACCTAAGTGGTAACAGTTTATTGCACATAATCTTAATAGTGCTTCAATGATCTACATATTAGGCACTGTATTATATCCACATTAAGTTGAAAAACAATGAAAAGTATACATCATTGATACCAGTATGCTTCTAAGCCTCATTCAGGCAGCTGCAATGAAATCCTTGCAATGCTGGAGTAGGATCAAGACTATGAAAATGAACTGATGGAGAAAAGAATAAGGAGGATTGTTGGTGAAGTGGATAATGTCAGGGATATGCAAAATGACAGATGAAATACAGGAGCAGTTGTTACTGGATATCTGCTCTTCAGTGCACTAATTTTGTGTAAGGGAAAAGACATCAGATCAGCCTATTCACTGAGGGCAAAAAGGTTAGACGAGGAGTAGAGGGTAAGGAAAATAGTTTAGTCAAGGATCTGAAAGGCTGACCAAGTTGCGTGAAAGATAACAGCTTAGGATCAGTGCTGTCAAAAACAAAGTAATGCACCTGGGCCACAGCAGTCCTGCTATGAAATATCAGTTAGGGGAGTGGAACCAATGGCAAAATGATACGAAAAGAATCTTGGGTACTTAATTCCACCTGGACTGGAACACGAGGGAGCAGAAGGAGAAGGCAAAGGCATCAGACAACATAATTCTGGGGTGTATCCTCAGGGGTACAGACAACAGAAGTAAAGATGCAATGCTTCCAATCTGCTGGGTACTGGTCAGGCCCCAGTTTAGTACTGCATTAAGTTCTGGCAGTTATACCAGGACTGAAGCATCAGACAGTAGCAAACAGTCCAGTTACCAGAAAGGATATCAGACACTACAGCAGCTACAGTTCTTCTCACCAAAGACAAGAAAAGACAGGGATGGGGGCATAATATGGATGTGCAAGATCATATCTGGGAGATATGGAAGTGTTTCCTGGACAGGAAGGACACAAGAGACAGTAGGTTGTACAGGTACTGGATTATAGGGAGCAATTATTCCATGGATCTGCAAAAGTATTTTTTCACAGAAATAGGATATGAACCTATGAAACTGCCTACCGGAATGGAAGGAAGGTTTGGTGCAGGTGGACAAAGGTGAGGGGGTTAATGACAGGGTCCAAAGGAAGACTCACTGTTTCCCTCTGTCATCAAGCAAATGTGTAATATAATTTTCAAAAGGTTACAGGTTCATACTAGCAGTCTTCCATGCTTTCCTCTTCTTCCTTCCTTAGTCCATGGACTTCAGCACTATATGAGTTGACCAGAACACAGGCGACTGCACAGAAGACAGGTAATAATTACCAACTACAACATGCAGTAGTACAACAAATGAGCAGAATCCTATTAAATAGAAAATAACTCATCCTTGTTAAACAACCTTTTAGCCCAAAGGGTTACTACTACTACTCTTGGAAGAGATTTTAAATTCAGTGGTGCATGTGGACTCTAGAATGAATTAACATTACTTTTTAGCACATTTTATAATTTTTACTGTGTTTATCTGCTTGCTTTATGGAACGACTGAGGACTACAACTACTATAGGTTTGGATTGTTTTAGCGCTACTTAATACAGTCAGAATTCTAGTGAACATCAAACATTTTATTTGAGACACATACAAATGTTACAACATATTATTAATATTCATAAAATGTTTCAGCAAGGAACAAACCAGATGTGATGTGATTGAAGTTTAAAACATAAAACTATCGCATCATTTTACTGAAACAAATTCAAAAAACCATAGATAACCTTATGAGAAAGAACCATATAATCCACTACGGCTTACTTAAGAGATAAAACAAATATCAAAACAGACCGTCTATAACCTCAGAGGGACACAATCTCAGTCGTATTACAGTATCTTTAGAAGACAAGTGTAAGCAGAGCAGCACTGATACATACTATTCAGTTAATACAACAGTGCTGCAAATCGCTCCCTCCGGCAGGCAGCCAAGCTGCAAATAGTACCACAAAGTATGTAAAGGAACTCATTCCAAGTCCTCTTAATCCATCAGTGGAGATATACATGCATGGCTTGTAATTGAGAAGTTTGCTCCTTTAGCTGTTCCTCATTTCACCTTGCTCTCTGTAACAATAACCTATACCTTCAAGAAGCTGTGTCTTAGTATATCCAAGCTGTCACACCTGTGATGTTAACCGTAGTTCAAACATTTGAGAAAAATAAACAAAACAGACACCCATATTAAGAGTGACCCTGGCCCCCTGAAGGTCAAAAGCAAGGCTCATGCATATTCAAAGCTGTCTGCTGTGTCTGCGTAGGGTGGGATCGATGTTCTTTAATTGTTTTTCCTAGGTTTTTTGGAAGAAGTGCCAAGAGTATTGATCACTTCCAGATGAAGGCTGCTTATGCTCTGCTGCACAGTAACAAAAAAAGGAAAAAGAACTGCCACTCTTGGACGAAGAAGACAGCGAGACACACTACAGGACTAGCAGGGTCAGCACTTAATCAAAACAGCAATTGGTAAACAGGGAATCCACACAAAAAACATCAACACAGCTTATTCAGTTCTGTGACCCAGACACCCACCCATGTCTCCTCCAACTTACGCACTATATATGAGCAATCTACTCCCCCAGTACAGAAAGTGAACTGAAAATTCATTCATGTCAATACACTGACCTAGAAGACTACAAAAAAATTACGTTTATGTTAGATTTCTAAATTACAGAGCTGAAGAAAACTGTCAATATACTTCCTGATAAAGGTAGGTTAGTATACTATTTTCTATCTGCTGATATAGTCAGCTTCTTGTGATACACTGGCAACTGGTAAAATGAATGCAAGAAACAATTGCCAATATCACAAGTGCAAGTGTTATTCTGGGAAGCCTTTGCTAGGCAGTAGCACTACAGACAAATTCTCTATGGAAAAAAATGATGCGTCACTTATTCAATAGGGGAAGTGTGATACTGAACTTCTTATATCTTGTGCTGCCACGTAGCAGTCTAAATGATTCCGCATCGGGCTTGGGGACTACCATTTTGCACCACTTGAAGCATAAAAACAGGCTTGGAAATTTACATTTCAGTTTCTGCAGCAATGAATCATACATGTGGCAGGGCACATCTGGATGAGAAACAGCTCTTGGCTAGGTAAATTATTCTACTTGAGGGTTGTGTGCAATAAACTACCTCTTTAGGGCAATGACAGCCTCCCCTTTACCCCCTATTTATCAAACTGAGATTATGGGTTTTATGCCATTTTATAACACCCCCCCCCCCCCCAAGTACATTTTTGGACAATTCATTTAAAGTCCCAAGCCCTGCAATTAGCAGATATGAAAAATCAGCTTGACACACATCCAAGCAGTAGCAAATAAACAGAAGGTTAACTGCTGACACTAACAATTCTGAATGTCTGATCAATGATGGCTCACTTACAGGTTGAATTCTGATCGGTCACTTGATGTTTTATGGTTTGTTTATTTCTCTGCCTTGAGTGTCAATGTCATCCTTTTCCTGGAGTGGTTTGAGCTGCACCATTAAGTCACTACAACCAGATTTGGATAAACTCATACACTGGATATGACATTTGTTTCAGTCACTATATTATCATAAAGTACTGTTTTCCTACTAAAAACTACTGTTTGCTACAGGTATTGCATTTTATTGTTTTGATCTGGGTACAGGTTATTAGCCAATTGTTGGGTGCCATCTTGGAAAAAGTGCAGTAGTTATCTTGTGACAGAAGTTAACTGATGCTGTTTCTGAGCATCTAATCACTGTTGGCTCTTGTTTTCAGACTTGCTAGTTATCTGTCTTATGTAGCACTACTGTCATTTTGGCTGCAGTGTTCTGAGCTGTGTAGTTACTATAACCTAATTTGGACAAACTGCTTTAGATTTGACAATTGTTTTCAGTTTGTGCAACACTAGAAAGTACTATTCAGTGTATTTTATTGTTGCTTTTCTACCAAAAACAACTGTGTTCCACATTTATTGCATATTATTGTATTTTTTGTACAGATCCTGGGACAGCTTATTAGCAAAGTGCTGGGAGCCATCTTGGAAAAAGTTTAGTAGTTACCTTATAGGTTCATAAGAGATTAATAGATTAACAACCCCAGGGGGGCATTTTAAGCCCAGACATGCTTCCTAAATATATATGACAAGTTTTTATATCCTAGGGTGATTTTAAGGGGTTACTATAGAGGTTTGGACATTTTGTGAAAGGCTCATTTCTACTGTTTTTGAGTATCTACTCACTACTGTCTCATTTATAAAATGAATTCCAGTTAGTCACTTGTTGTTTCTTGGCTTTCCTTTTGGCTGGAGTACTCTAAGCTGTGGCACTTTGCAGTTACTATAACCTGATATGGATAAACTAAACTGGATATGACAATTTTAATTCATACAACAAAAGGGAAACAATGTTCATTGCACTTTACTGCAATTTTGATAGTGAAAACAAATATTTGTCATACTGATTGCATTTTTAGTAGTGATCTGGGATCAGCCTATTACCCAAGTGCTGAGGGCCATTTTGGAAAACGTAGCAGTGATCTTGTGAGACAAGGTTAACTGATACTGTTTCTGCACATCTGAATACTGCTATCTCACTAATAAGCTGAATTCTGATTGGTCACCTATTGTTTCCTGGCTTGCTCTTTGTTGTTGTGCCTTGAGTGCCACTGCACTGATCTGTGCTCACTGCCACAGCTGTTGATGAACAGAAGCAACTTAGTGACTGTTTTTTAAATTTTCCCATTTTAAGTAACTTTTCAAATTGTTCATGTTTTTCTTTTAGTTAGTGTGCTTATTTGAACCTGTATTGTCACAGAGCTAAATTAGACCGCACATTTGTGTGTGGCTGTACAGAGGCGTGCTTAGCTGAACTGTTAGCAACAGTGTTCCACTACACCATTGTCACTACTCTCTTAGCATTTATTGCCCTTAATGTGTCCTGCTGCTGCTTAATTTCTTACAGACTTATTACTACTACTACTACTGCATTTACTGCTTCCCAGGTTGTGGTGCCCTCTCCACTGAGTTACTGCTTCCTAGGTTGTTGTGACGTATCCACTACATTTTTGTAAGAAGACAATGTTTTGCACTTAAATCATAGTACCTGTCAATTGTATCCATATACTGGCACACTGAATGATTAAAATTCACAGACCCAAACCAAAATGTATTACCAACATAATATGTGTATTCCGTTGCAATGCAGCACTTGGAATTCTTAGGCAGTGTTGAAACTCTCAAATGCTCCCTGACAATGGACTGCTTCTCAACATACATAACACAATCTGAGACAGGTACAAGTACCCAACATGCCAAGAAAGTGTCTATGGGCACCATGTACTACGTCCTTCACCACTGCATTAATATACCAAACCAACATATGCTGCAGTTGACAAAAAGTCAAAGTCACGTTCCAATCATCTTAGAACTGGAAAATAAAGCCTCACCAAAAATCTAAAATCAAAACAATTTATTTATTGTGTGCTTGTTTGTTTATCTGACTAAACGGACTGGTACATAATTCTTTTCAACCATATCCCGAGTCATATGTCAGAAATAAAAGTATTATACTAATCAGGCATTTTAAATATTACAGCATTTCAGTTATTGTATTGCATACATACAGTAGATGTGTTTAGTAAGTTCTGCACACTGGAGAAAGGATAACAAAACTTTACTCTTGAGATACTAGTAGTAACATTAGTTTAGAGCAAGAAGAACAAAAACAGCAGTAGTAATGTTAGGTTAACAAGACAGAGAAGATAAAACAACATAAACACCTACAATAATTATTCTGTGTTAACCAACATCCCTAAAACAAGTGCATCTGTATTCCTGAGAAAGTTAGTGTTTTAGCATTGTTTTTAAGTGACAGGTTGACTAAGTCAGTGATGTCATTAGGAAGTGCACTCCATTATGCAGGGACTAGTTTTTGAAAGGATCTCTTACAGATCTCTTCAGACTGAAGTGAGTGAACTGAGGCTTGTTTAATTTTCATCTATTAGTATTTTGAAAATATCAGTTTGTACTATGAACAGATAAGATATTTGCTAGAGTAGGATTATAACTGTCCTTTCGCAATTTAAATGTGACTACATTAAATGGGTCACTCGAGCTGAGACAGGAAAGCAGTGTGCGCTCTGTATGGAAAAACAGAAATGTTCATTGGGTATGGTGAGGTTAACGAAACTGCATATCTTTTTTTTTTTTTGCTGCTTGCAGCAGGGATATATTTTGTCTACATAGGGGACAATAATGGTAAGGCATACTCTAATCTTGAAATGAGGACACTGATTGCAATGACTTCTCTTGCTATGATTGCAAGTGTTATATACCAAAAGCTGCCCTGAGCTGATGTAAAGTTTTAAATATAGTGTGTTTGATGTAGTTACAGAATGAAAGAGTATCTTCAATAAGAACACAAAGGTATTTTTGATGTTTCATACAGGAGAATGCTTTCCCATTTGGATCATTAATAAGTAGGGGTGAAATTCCAGCTAGTCTTCTGAGGTTCCATAAACCATAAAGGTAGTTCCGTTTAATGTTAGGGAAGATCCACTTCCAGATCAGACAGCGATAACTTTCCAGGGCTGGGATAATGTTGTGCATATACTTGTGACTTTTTCTGCAAGCAATATGTCATCAGCATACATGGCGAGATGCAGATGTGGCAAGTTCCAGGGTAAACTATTTATGTATAATGAAAGAATAGAGGACTTTAGGCAGATCCTTGAGACACCACACTGGTAAATATCCCTGTGTTGGAGAAGGAATGGTGGTTAACCATGAGGGATGTGAAGACAGACATGACGGATCTCACCATGCAGGTAAGACTCTCATACTGAGTGGAATCTACCATCACCTAGAATGACGCCCAAACAAAAAGAAAAGACTAAGGACTTAAACAACTGGCAAAGTACTCAATCTCATTCTTGGGGGGGGGGGGGCTACTCAAGGAACTGTCAGTTTGGGATGAGAATGTAGACAGAACAACTTGCTTTGCAGAAGGCAGCCTGCACCTCTAATTCCGTGGCTTCTGTTTACTGGATAAGACTCTTGCTTCCCTCCACAGTGCCTTTTTAAGGCACAGTCCAGCTAATGGATATTCCAACACAGCGTATAAAATTAAAACAGACTCATCTTTGAACTACATCAATGTAATGCTTCTCAGAGCCAGAAGTCTAAATCGCAAATTGCCTGATCTGGATGCCCTCTTGAAATCTGAACACATATGCATCTGGGTTATTACTGAGACATTGTTTCATTGTAAAGACAGCACTCCCAGCATACTTAGATTTAGTGCTATTCTGGCCTGAAGGGAACTGAAGTGGTGTTTCTATGTTTTTCAGAGATCATATCAACTCTAGACAGGTCCCCTGAGATCTACAAACAGAACTAAATGAACTTCAGATTACCCTAAACAAAACAATCTGTTGCCTGTTAGAGGATACCCTCTATGAGCCACAATTACTAAGAAAGGTTCCTAAAAGTACTTTATGGAAATATCTGTAACCAGATAATCATTTTAGTTGGGTGACTTTAGCTGTCCATATCTAAAGATTCCTGAAGTTAGTAAATGAAAATTTCCTAGCTCAGTTATATGACCAACCAACTAAAGAGCCAAATATTTCAGAATCTGTCCTTACCAATATAGCCTCCTCATTTACTACACCTAGAACATACCCTTCTCCAGTTAAATCTAACCTGCATGTAGTGACCTTCTCCTTTAAAGTCTCATGTATTCCCTCAGTGAACAAATCTGAATCTAAGGACTTAAAAGGATTAACTTATATTCTATGATGATCTTTCTGCACTTTACTTGTAATATCATCAACCACCATGCAGCTTCAGCTGCTACTTAAGGAAAAAAGTTCTACTCATGGTTGAACAAGTGCTTAGACTTTACAGTACCCATTAGAAACAAATGTATTCGGAAGTTTAAAAACTAACCACCTCAGTGATCTTCTAGTATAAATAATCTCTATAACAAAAGAAAGAACACTTCTAAAACCCAACAACAAATCTAAATATGCCCACATTAAACACTCTCTCAAAACCATCAGCAAAACAACAAAAGCCTCATACAGGAAAGTAAAACTAAGCATGAACAAACCTGTCATCTGAAGCCAAGTTAGTGGTGCAAGAGGTAGCACACTTACCTTGGGTGCAGCAAACTGTGGGTTCGACTACTACACCAGGTAGAGCAATTGCTGACAGTGCAGTGCAGCATAAAGGGGGTTGTTGCACTTCTGAGTGTGACATCCTTTGGATGAGACTTTAAACTGAGGCCTCATCTGCTTGTGTTGGTGGCAGCTCATGTGGATGTAAAAGATCACACAACATATATCAAAAACAGTATGGGGAAACTGTTTGGCGTTGGGGGTCAGTGTAATAGTTAAGGTGTTTACCTCACAAATACAAGGTACATGGTTTGATTTTCTCCTTTGGAAGAGAAACTGCCTTCGCTTAAAACAGCCCACAAGAGCAGCTAGCCTAATACTTATCTATGAACCTAGGAATAAATACAAATAACAACTTATTAAATCAGAAAAATAAGAAACGATATGCAGCAGTGTTCTGAATTAATCCAAAATAGTACCACACACTCTGACCCAAAACACAAAGAAAACATAATGGCAGATAACTTCAGTCAGAACTTCGCCCATTTAATAGTCACTAATATCCTGCAAATCTTGTAGTCTCTGACTCCATCTAAGACCTTAAGGGAACATGCCCTAAACATGTTCTCAAAGGCCAAAAAACACTACCCCAGTGCAGAGACAACTTCCCTGGATACCTAATAAACAACACCCAACATGCTCTTGAGGAACTCCTCCTGAATTTAACCTAAGCTTAGCCACTGGGTTTGTCTCTGAAATATGAAGAACTGCTGTTGTAATGCCTCTTTACCAAAGGGGCCTATTATGCATACCAGGAACTATATACCTATCATTCTAAGTAGTCTAATCTACGAGGCCATGGAACAAATCATATTGGACTTTAGAAAAAGATTACAGAAAGTAAAAAAGACCCAAAATGTTTGAAGTCTGATAAAACAGATGAGCACAGTAATTAAGTCTATTAATATAAATTCATGGGATATAATAGAAATAAATAGGAAATATTGCTGTGCAGCTGAACTAATAACAAAGAATTACAACAAAAACAAACAGTAATAAGGGAAAAGAAGGGAAGAAATAAAATGTCATCATGGAAACATCAAATAGAGAAAACTATAAAGCAATTAGGACAAGAAGTGTCCCTGTTAGAAGAATAGAGATGAGGAAAGAGATGAAGAAAAACACTTAGAAAGACAGATGTGATAAAAACAATGCACAGTATCAGAGCAGACCAGGATCTTTTATACAATATTGCAAATAATATATTAAGGATATCAACACAGACAGAAAAGCATAGAATAATATGCAGATAAATATAAAGGAAGTGTACAAAATAAGCAATTCAATGATGGCCCAAAAATAGTTTACAGGGAAATGGAAAACAAACCAAAAGGAATAGAAACACCACAAAAAGAAGAAATTAACAGTTTTGAAGAAATATTTATAAAAACCCTGTGGAATATAACAAAGATGCTGAATGGATAGAAAATTTAAGATAAACAGTAAAGACTTCAAATGTACAGGATATGAAATAGGATGGAGTAACAGTCAGAGAAATTGAAACAAAATAAAAAAAGCTCAGGCCCAGAAGCAGCATCTAACTTCTGATTAAAAAAGTATTAACATCTTTACACAAAGATTTAGCTCTGAGTAAGAACTAGTTATATACGCATCCCAAACAGACACCAACTTGCTTAACAACATGAAAAACAATCCTCCTCCTTAAGAGTGAAACTGTAAGCCATCCTAACAACTACAGACCAATAACTTGCCTTCCAATGATGAACACCTATATACTGGAATTGATACAGACAGAGTTTATGGTAATTTAGAAGAACACTCACGATGGCAAAAGAACTAAACCGTAACAAAAGAAAGTCATATGGAACAAAGGATCACTTGATGCTAAATAAAGGGGAAGAATCTAAGCATGGCACGGATAAAAAGGATCTGACTGCATCCCACTTTCATGGATAAAGGAGTGCTTACAGATGTATAAGGTGCACCTTACACTGATTAAATTACATTACAGTGGCCATGAAACAGTGACAAAATTCCACGGTGATTCTTTGTCGTCTCTGTCATTTTGTCTTGCCCTTAATCCATTAGGCTGTTTACTTAACAGATTGTGTCTTGGTTACAGTTTGGCTCCCAGAAAACAAACTTGCCTAAAAATTTCTCATCTGCTTTGTGGATGACTTAAATCTATATAGTTCATCAGACGAGGGGCTAAAAGCACAACTGCTCATGGTTAAAACTTTCCTAGATGATATAAGAATGACATTTTGTCTTGATAAATGTGCAAAAGCAACGTTTAAAGCAGGAAAGTTGCAATACATATCAACCTAGGACAGGAATGTGATACAAGGAACTTTAGCAGGAAGGAGTGTATAAACAAAGTTCAAGCTATAAACCAGTTTGCTGTACATGTTTTAACTTAAGAGTTTTGGTGTGACTGACTGGCCCCAAAAGGGAATGAATCAGCGGGACAAAAAACAAGAAAAATGCATCACGCTTATCAAATGATGCATAAAAATCAGTGTATGACCGAATCACCTAGAGCCATATTTTTTACATCGTCAAGGGGCTAGCCCTGCCACGGCTCGTAGTCTATGATCAGTGTTCTCCTATCTTGATGCCCATGCTTGATGCTATAGATGCCGATAGCAGTTGGTCTGTACAACTCTTCCCCCTATAAGGCAACATGTACAGTCTGTGCTGCTGCCCACACCTCCATTCATTGGTGAGTTTGAGATCGAAACACTCAGCATGATTTTCAGATGTGGGAGAAACCCCAGAGGAGAAACATTGAATAGAGAATAGAACAGAATAGAGTTTCTCTCCATGGGAGAAACTTCAGAGGGAACCAGCTACTAGATGGTTCGATTAGTCTTTCACACCTATACCCAGGTCGGATGACCGATTTGCATGTCAGGACCACTACGGACCTCCACCAGGGTTTTCTCTGGTTTCCCTCTGCCCAGGCATAGTTCACTATCTTTCAGGTCTCACCAGGTACACTAACGCTCCACCTCCCCGAAAAGGGGGGGAGATCCTGCCTCAGCCGGCATGCAACGGCACTCACTTTCAATGTGCTGTGGGGTCTCCTGCCCCCTCCTGAAGGAGGTATGGGCCTCCTCAAAACTTATTACATGTGTAGCTCTGCAGTCATGGGATTCCATACATATCTGCTGATCTCATCAGATCCAATATGAAAGTTTTACAACATAAGGAGAGGAAGTCTAAAATGATCACTCAGATTAGTTTAGCAGAAGCATTCAGGTGGCAAGTGGGAAAAGAAATCAAACTAGAAGACAAAAATCAGACAGCAACTGAATGTGCCAAAAAAAAAGAAAGAATGTAAGAAGGAAAGTAATCTGGAAAAGTCATAAATATAGTGGCAAGTATAGAGATCTCCTGAAACAACGTCATGTTGAGGATTTGACAACAGAATGGTTAAGGAGAGGCATGCTGAAACCAAAAGATGAAAGGTTAATAATGGCAGCACAAGATAGTAGACTATGTACACGTTGGTTTACAAAGTCTATTGAACATGTGGGAAAAACAGACAAATGTAGGTTCTGTAAAAAAAAAAAGAATTGGAAACAGTTGTACACTTTGTTGCTGGGTGTGATACATTCATGGCACCATGGCACAAAGCCTGTACACTGAAAAGCACAATAATGAAGCAAGGCTGTTGTATTGGGGATTGTGTAAACATTACAATATAGAAATAGCTGAGAAGTACTGGAAACACGAACCACAAAGCATTATAGACAATGATGAAGTATGCGTGACATGGGATTACCCATTACCAACTATTCAAAAAAATAGATCCGAGAAAACCAGATACAGGAGTCCAAGAAAAGCAGAAAAATGTAGCACTGATCATTAAAATTGCTACACCTAGCGATTATAGTGTCTCATGTACACAAAAGACACAAAGCCAAAGTACCAAGATTTGTAGGCAGAAATGATAGCGGTGTGGAAGAAAGACATCCAGACAGTTCCGATAGTAGTAGTAGGAGAAATGGGTTTAATAAAATAGAATCTAAAGTCATATTAAGATATGCTATCAACACATGGTAAATCCAAATGAATTACAGCATAAGTCAATTCTGAGCACATTGTGGGTGCTACAAAGAGCACTTCTGACTAACATCAAAGACTGAATTAATACTAATTTCATGAACTTTAATTATACCTTGACTTAAGAATGGGGTCCATTCCTGTCATGGTATTAGAAACCCAAAAGACCTGGAGAAATTACACCAAGACTTCATAAATTGCGATACCAATATTATCATTCACCTAAACCCACAGCAGTTGGCTTTGTCAAAGGGAGTCATATCTACTTTAGTTAAGTTCAAGAAGGTCACTGACATTGTAGACAGTGATCACTCAGTCCACTCAGCTTATCTAGTTCAGCTCATGAAATCCACAAGATGGTTTACAAAAGGAAATCTCCTTATATATTTGAGTGCAATGATATACCTGGCACCTTTCATCAAAGTGTCTATCACATCAGGAGAGAACAATTTTGACATATTTGATTTTGTGATTCCTATTTAACAAATGGGCATGACAACCTGCCCTGGAAACTTATTTAGTAAACTAAGATTTTATAGCATACTTGACCACAGAGGAAAATGTGTAACTGTAATATAAAACTTTTTAAATGTTTAATAAATATAGTTACATCTGGAAGAGGAAGGCTTCACATTTCCATCACACATAACAATACGTACTAGCAGGCTTTTGACAAGTAATTACTTAAGCCCTATGACAGATTAATCTCTCTTCATACACCATTTTTACAAAAGAATACTGTGAAAGAAGGTTCCAGTTAGTTATACCACCATTGTATACAACGGGCACACTATTTCAAGCAAACATAGTCCCTGAAAGCTCCATATACTCATTCAGTGAGGAAATGTTGCACCATAAAATTCAGCCTATATATGCCTATGGATTCACTTTATAATCTTGAAATACTGAAATATCGAATTTCGGTATCTCAAGACTATATAGCCGAACTACCGAAATAGCGAACCCCCATAAATACGAATCAGGAAATGTCAAATTTGTGGTTTTGGTGGTGTGCTACGGGACATGGAATGTACTCTGTGCCTGACTTACATTTCGTATGTGGATATGGTTGGAGATTAAGGTAAGTGAATATTTTTTATGGGTTTTGGTTAGGGATTTGAGTGTATGTGAGTGTGTTCGGAAGTTTTAGGTGTGGGTTAGGGTAGGTAGGTAAGAGTATGAGTGTGTAAGTATTGAAAGTGGTGGTGTTTGTGCATTTGTAATGTGTGTATGCGAGGGGACTGTAGTGTGTAGTGGTAAATTTGCTGTCTTTTTCTGTTTGTTGCAACCTCGGAGTATATAAGTAGCAGGGGTGTGGGGAGGTGCCCCCCTGCTTATAAGTAGGGTAGGTTTATTTATTTGTATTGTTGTGTTTGTGTGTGTTTTGTTTGTTCATTTTACTGTGGGGAGGCTGGTGTATGTGTTGTATGGTATATGGTGTGTTTAAGTTCAACGTTTTGCATTTCTTGGTTTTTGGGTTTCCGTGTGTTGGTTTTTTGGCTTTATAGTCTCCAGATACTGAAATTCGATATTTCAGTATTTCGAGATTATAAAGTGAATATATATATATATATATATATATATATATATATGGGTCCATTTCTTAATTTTGAAAGTCCAAAATCCTGACATTCAATACATCGAACTCAGAACGTCGAAACTGTGTAATCTCGAAATTAAAAAAAAAAAAAGAAAAAAACAAAAAAGAAGACATAAGAAAACATGTTTCTGTAGGGGGGCAAGCCCCCCATCGCCCCCCCACACCTCCTGCAACTTAAATATACTAACTCTGAGATCGCTCCACAGAGAAGAGAACGGTAATGGAGATCGATATACAGTGCAGAACTGGAACATTACCATTCTCTTCACTGTAGTGTGATCTCGGAGTTAGTATATTTAAGTTGCGGAGGGTGTGGGGGGTGCAGGGGGGCTTGCCCCCATGAAAAAACTTATTTTTTGATTTTTTTTTTTTTTTTAAATTTCGAGATTCAACAATCTCGAGGTTGTGAGTTAAATATATTGAACATCAGGATTGTGGACTTTCGAAATTAAGAAGTGGACCCATACAGATATATATATATATATATATATATATATATATATATATACACACATACACCCACACATATGAGAACAACCAGTCTATTGACACTAATGTTGGTTACCCTCTCCGAAGCCCTAACATATCAATAAAATCAAAAGTAAACTCTACCCATATTCATCTGAACTCAGATTCAAAAAGTACAGTTTTGTACCTACCATAAATGTAGATGTTCGAGGATTCCATTGCTGCAGTCCTGACTATTGGGTATAGTCCGCGTCCCAGTCGGCCCGAATACCAGAGTATAAGGCTGACGTCGGTCAGGGCGCATTAGACTGACGTCAGTACGTCAGGGTACTAATGCGCATGACCGACGTCATATCCTCAGTCTTTTCTTGCCCCAGATGTCAGAAGACCCAAAAGACAAGTCCCAAAACAACCTGCACCAAAACATGTATAATATATACAACAATATATGTATATAAAAATATAAGCATGTAAACTCACCTACACAACCACCCCTAAACACAGAGGGGAAGGAGGGAGGGTAAATTGGACTGCAGCAATGGAATCCTCGAACATCTACATTTATGGTAGGTACAAAACTGTACTATGTTCTTCATCTTCCATTGCTGCAGTCCTGACTATTGGGTAGAATCCCAAAGCAGAGGTAAGGGAGGCTGGCAAATTATAAAGTAGTAGGAGCTGACAACATGCCTTGTAAAACAGCTGTGGCAAAACCAGCCCTAGTCTTAGAGTATATAGGAAGGTGATAATGCCTAGAGAAAGTATGCACTGAACTCCAAGTAGCTGCTTCCAGAATATCCTTAGTTGCCACCCCCCTTAGAAATGCTGTTGAAGTGGCAGTAGCCCTAGTGGAATGAGGCCTAATCCCAGCTGGTATCTCCTTGCCATGATGGGAATAACAGAATGCAATGCAAAAGCCAATCCACCTAGAAATAGTTTGTTTTGACACAGGCTTGCCCTGTGAACTCAAAGCAAAAGAAACAAGTAACTGCTGAGACTGCCTAAAATCCTTAGTCCTGCTCAAATAATAACGCAATTGCCTGTGTACATCTAAAGTGTGCAATATCTTTTCCCCTTTATTTTGAGGATCTGCAAAAAACGTAGGCAAATGAATAGTTTGGTTTAAAGCCACACTAGAAACCACCTTAGGCATAAAGGAAGGATTAGTACGTAATGATACCCTGTCCTTATGGAAAATCAAGAAAGGCTCTACTGCCATAAGGGCCTGCAACTCAGACACCCTTCTTGCAGAAGTAATAGCCAACAGAAAAGCAGTCTTCCATGACAAATATTTCAATTCAGCAGTAGCTGCAGGCTCAAAAGGTTGTAGAGTAAGTTTTTCCAACACAAAATTGAGATCCCAAGCAGGAGTAGGAGCTCTACGTGGGGGTCTTATATTCTTTGCCCCTCTAAGAAACTGCTTGAACGAAGGATGCGAAAACAAAGGTGGGTCACAATCATAGTGAGCTGAAATTGCTGCAGCATGAATCTTTATGGAAGAGAAGGACAATCCTTTGTCCAATAATTCAGTAAGATATTGAAGAGCCACACTCAAATTAGGCTCTGAAATCTCCAAATTCTTTGCTGTACTCCAAAATAAAAATCTCTTCCATTTTTCTGCGTACACTCTCCTTGTACTAGGCCTTCTAGCTTCCATAATCACATTTAAAACTTGTTGAGGAAGTTGAGACCTGCTGTGTTTCAACACAGAATATGCCAGGCTGTTAGATGAAGAGAGTGAAGCTTGACATTGAGCAGATGACCGTCCTTCTGAGATAACAGATGAGGAATCAGAGGTAAAGGCCATGGAGGCTTCTTTACCAGACTCCGTAGTAGTGGGTACCAGTGTTGCCGAGGCCAATCTGGAGCTATCAAAATCATCCTTGGCCTGTCTTGTCTGACCTTTAATAGTACCTTTGGAAGAAGCGGTAGAGGTGGAAAGGCATACACATGAAGGTTTTTCCAACTGAAAGACAGAGCATCCACTTTCCAAGCTGTGTGATGAAACCCCTTTGTGCAATACTTTGGCAGCTGGTGGTTTAGTGGAGAAGCGAACAGATCTATGTCTGGAGTTCCCCATGACACTGTCAGTTTCTGAAATACATGAAGATCCAGTTTCCACTCGTGGGGATCCATGATTTGTCTGCTTAACACATCTGCTAAGGAGTTCTGTGCTCCTGGCAGAAACCTTGCCTGAAGAGTTAGTTGCAAGCTTAGCGCAGTCTCCCATAAAATCATTGCTTGCCTGCATAGAGGATAAGAATGTGTTCCCCCTTGCTTGTTGATGTACCACATGACAGTTGTGTTGTCTGTTAGAATCAACACCTGCCCTGGAAGAAGCAACTCCTTGAAAGCCATTAATGCAAACTGGACTGCTAACATCTCCTTCATGTTGATATGTAGATGCTGTAGTCTGGCAGGCCACTTGTCTTGTATCCACTTTCCATTTAGATGAGCTCCCCAAGCAATGTCCGAGGCATCTGTCGTTAGAATCTGACTTGCCTCTGGCCGGGTCACAGAGAGTCCCTTGTTTAGGTGACATTCCTGAGCCCACCACAAAAATTCCTTTTGAATGCAAGGTATTATTTGAATGACAGTGTCCAAATCCTGGCAGTGCTGTGTCCATACATTTTTGAGATACCATTGTAGCTTCCTCATATGCAATTTGGCATTGGGAAGCACCAGAATACAAGATGCCATGAACCCTAATGCTTGAAGGACTGTCCTTGCAGTCAGCACGGACTGATGAGATAGTTGATGGAAGTAAAGTGACAGACTCTTTTGTTTGTCCGGGTTAAAAAGGCCATCTGGGCTGCTGTATTCAGTCTTACACCCAGAAAGCACATGTCTTGAGAGGGTACTAGACTGGACTTTATTTCGTTCACAGAATACCCTAGGCATCTTAGCACTGCTATAACATATTCCAGATGCTGTAGTAGGTCTTCCTTTTCTTGAGCCAGAATCAGGCAGTCGTCCAAGTAAGGATAGATTTGAATTCCTTGAAGCCTGAAGTAAGCTATCACTGGAGCCAGAACCTTTGTGAATACTCTGGGCAGTAGATAAGCCAAAGGGCAATGCAGAGAACTGATAATGAGAATTTCCAGCTCGAAACCGCAGATACTTTCTGCAACTTAGCCTTATAGGCACATGAAGGTAAGCTTCCTTGAGATCTAAAGTTACCATCCAGTGATCTTTGCCCAGCAGAGGTAAAAGCTGTTGTAACGTCAACATCTTGAACTTGGGAATGTCCAAAACGTGTTGAGGAGAGATAAATCCAAAATTGGTCTCCACGTGTTCCCCTTCTTTGGTACAAGGAACAGGCGAGAATAAAATCCTAGGCCCCTCTCTGACACAGGGACTGGCTGAATGGCCCCTATGTGAAGTAACTGTAAAACTTGCTTGTGAGCCTCTTTTCTTTGTAGAGGAGGAACGTCTGGCATGCCTTTGAAAGGGGCATTGTATGGAAATAAAATCTGTAACCGTGGTGAATGATATCCAACACCCATTTGTCTTGAGTAATTAAATCCCAATTTTCTTTGAAAAGAGACAGTCTTCCCCAAAGGAGCTGCCAGGCGTGAATCTGCTGGCAGCTGGAAAAACAGGTCATTGGGTCTGTTTACGAAAGGACTGACCCCTGCCCTCACCAGAAGTCTGAGCAGGTGAACTCCCTGTTCTAGGCCTAAAGAACTTTGAGCCCTGCCCCTACCACGTCTAGACCTACCCCTAGACTGAGAATCATAAGCAGGATATGTCCACCCCTTAGCAGGCCAATTTCTACTAAACTTGGTGGCTGCACCTGCAAAAATCTTTAACAGTTTGCATAGACTTAGCTTTGTCCTCCATTTTCTTTAAAACAGCTTCCACAGGCGAACCAAACAACACATCAGACTGTAAAGGAGCATCCAAAATCCTTGTCTTAACATGCTCAGCTAAATTCTGATCCTTCAACCAGGCATGCCTGCGAAGAACAGAGCTGGTAGCAGCCACCCTCGAGGAGGCCTGTACAGCATCAAAACCACATTGCAAAGAATGCTTACCCACTTGTTCAGACACATGAACCAAATCCAGCAACTCTTTACACTCAATACCTTCCGCCAAAGCATCCACCTTAGATTTCAATTGTGAAAGAAGGTAATTCTGATATTTTAACATGTGAAACTGACAATTCAAAGCTCTCATGGCTAAAGTGGAAGAAGTATACACTTTCTTTCCCCACCTATCCAAAGCCCTCGCCTCTTTATCAGTGGGGACAGGATTTTTAACCACAGAAGCTTTTACACCCTTAGGCCCCTGAGAAATAGTTTCTGGGTCCGCCCTAGGACTCTTAAACAAATATTTATGAGCTTGGGCACCCTATAATACCTATCAGGCTTAACAGGAGCAGGAGACAAAGGGTCAGGGTTCAGGGAAGCCTCTGCAAAAACATCTTCCACCACATTCAACACAGGAGGAATAGCTAAAGGCCTATGCTGGGGTAAAAACAAGAACTCCCGAAGCCTTTTCCTAGAGTCAGAGTAATCCTGGCCTTCCCATTTAAAGTGCTCCCTCATGGAATGCAAAGTCTCCGAAAATGAGAAATCCTCAGGTGGAGACGCTGTAGGAGTGGAATCATCCACATCAGAATCAGAATAGGTAGGATACTCCTGCAAATCTTCCACAGAAGATTCTGAAGCCTCAGAACACTGTTCAAAACAATCAAACTCCGGTTCCACCCTAGGCCTCTTATCAGGCGGGGGCATAGAACCCCTAATCATAGTAATCAAATCTTCTGCCATCTTAAGCATATGTTTCTTAGGTACAGAACCTGAAATGGTAGGAGAAGCCCCCACTGAAGCTGAAGTAGGCCTACCTCTCATAGAAGTTTTGGCAACAGAAGGAGAGGCCCTAACTACCTTGGGAAGAGAGGGAAGAACAGTCACCTGAGAAGCCCCCTCAGCCTGGCCTACCTCCTGAGAAGGCACATCCTGTAAGAGTAGAGTTTCTGCCTGGGACTCCATGGAAACTCCTGGCAAAACCTCCGGCTCCACTGAGCCTTCTAAAGAACCGACGTCCGGGACTGCCGGTTCCTCAACCCTAGGCTTCACTGTTTTATCCTTGCGCTTCTTGGAGGCGGGCCGGAGCATCCGACGGCATTTTATAATTGCAACGCTTCCCAAACACTAACCTGGCACAGTCTAACCTCCTCTTAATAGTGCGTTTGTTAAACCTAGCACAAGAGCGGCAACCAACAACGTCGTGCTCAGGCCCTAAACAAGGTATACATAAGGTATGATAATCCCTATGAGGTATCTGTTTCCCACAAGAAATACAGTTATTCACTTTTTCTGACATCCGGTAAAATACTGAGGCAAGAAAAACCAAAATGTTCCCCAACGGGTACTTAGCCAACTCTGTTTCGGTCTGAAACTCCGGTTTCGGAAGTATTTCAGAACGCCAACCTGCACTCGCAAAACTGCTTCTGCATCGGACCATGCGGCAAAAAAGACTGAGGATATGACGTCGGTGATGCGCATTAGTACCCTGACGTACTGACGTCAGTCTAATGCGCCCTGACCGACGTCAGCCTTATACTCTGGTATTCGGGCCGACTGGGACGCGGACTATACCCAATAGTCAGGACTGCAGCAATGGAAGACGAAGAACATCTGACATTCCCCTCTCATATGTCCCCACATTCATGCAGTCACACTCAGTTATTTATATTTCATTAGTGACGCAAAGCACTGGATCATCGTTTATAATCAAGCAACCTTAGCAGTACTCAAAATCAAATGTTAATGCATAACATACAAAGAACACATCTTAATTATTCATTTCCAAACTATCTTGCTATTCAAGGAGTCACAAACATTTATGGTGCTATGCACAAACATTGTATTCCAACAAGTACAGCTGGTATGCCAAAGCATGGCATGCAAAAGCCCTTTGTAATTCATAAAATACCTACACAATGGGTAGGGCACTGCATGCAGATTTACTCCACTGTGTAAGCAAAATACTCTACATTGTAAGCAATTCACAAAGGTAACAGCATCTGCTTAGGGGTGGTCCCAATACTATAACTCATGGGACTCCAACTACATAGCAGCAGATGTTGCTATAGATATGAGTACATCAATTCCTCCTTCCCTGCTGGCATGTTCTTCATCATACACAACAGAACAGCATATCAAATTCATTATCATCATCACAGGTTCATAGATGTATACTAGGGCAATGACCACTATGACCCTTATAAGTCAGGCCTTACAACCCAAATTATTTTTACTTTATTTATTTAACATTTGTTTACTGGGAAAGTCCAAATGGGACAGAGCCCATTTTCAGCAGAAGTGGAGGCTGAGGCAGAAATGTTCCAGATGCATGTCTTTCGAATGTGGGAGGAAACTGGAGCACCCAGAGGAAACCCATGCAAATGCAGGGAGGACATGAAGATGCCACACAGAAGGCACCCCAGCCAAAAATCAAACCGGAGAACCTCTTGCTGGGTGGCAACTACGCTAACCACTGTACCAATGCGCCAGCCAAAACATTTCATGTATATAGGGGGTGAGCTTTCCATCAGAGACATAGGTGCTAGACCAGGAGTGAATTTCTGATGAACCACCAATTATCCTGGTCCAAGTTGTGCTTGAATAGGGTTAGGGAGAAATTCTGCTTCACCTGAATAGGGAGCCTGCTCTGGAAAATGGGAAATCTTTGAGAAACTATCTTTCTCCAACATGTCCTATTTATATTGCAAGCAAAAAATGTAGGTCTTTTGTTCTAGTAGTTCTGATGATGTCTGTTTTGTGGAGGTGCAAAAGGTTCATCAAAACAGGGCCTAGGCATGCCTTCCAGACAAAGGTCACCTCTCTGAAGTCTGTATGATACAGAGTAAAGAGACACGGCTTTGATGTAATCAGCACAAAACATTTTGATTACTCCCTGTTTTCTTTTTGTAAGAAACCCTTTTGGACATTCCAGCTGCTGCATGTGTCAGGTACATACCAAAGGGGGCAGTATACTCTATGAAGGGTCTGATAAGAGCCAAGTACAGACGTACGATGACATCAGTGGACCTAGATGTCATGCTCTTACTTATAAATTGAGCAACGTAGGAGGATTTTCTTACTATCTTATTCAAAGGCTAGGTTACTCTTTATACGACTTCCCAGATCACTGACTAAAATCAACTTTTAGGGGTACTATATAGATGATGTAGTTTACACGGGGTGGCTCACTTCCCAAAAGGTACTAAAATGCATTTCTTGGTACTGAGTTTCAAGCCATGGCATTGCCATCAAGTATTTGTCTGTGTTAGACATTCCTGAAGAGTGTTATTGTCTTGGGGGGATTCACTGACTGCTCCCAGTTTTCAATCATAGGTTGATAGGTATTCCAGAGTATGGGACGTCTCTGGGACAGGAATTTATCCCCCCAGCATGTTCTGTTTATTGTGGTGACAAGGTTTAGGTCCCTAGAGCGTGTAGCTCGGAGGGATTGAGATTTCTTTAAGTGGAGCATGTCCAGCAGCTCTGGGTTTGACATATCTTTGTATGTTAGGCAGAGATCGCCTCTGAGTAGGCGATATGCAACGGAGGAAGGTTGTAGTTTTTTGAGACGGTCTGCACAGGGCATCTGTTTGAGGCCGGTAATCCTCTTTGTGAGGTATTTCTGCAGCTTTTCCAGTTGTTGTAGATGTCTTGTGAGGTACATACCAAAAGGGGCGTTGTACTCTATATTGGGTATAATGAGTGACGAGTAGAGGGGAACAATGACCTCTTTTTTTTTTTCCTGTATGAGAAACCTTTTGTGATGAGGTGTGCCACATAGAAGGATTTCCTGACTACTGTGGCGATGTGATTATCAAAGGCGAGACTACTGTCCACCTGTGTCCCAAGGTCTCTTATACTTTTGGTGTTAAGTAGACTACCACCTATGTGGTAGCTCATGGGTACAGAGTTTTTACCAAAGGGGATGACAATGCACTTTTTTGCATTGAGCTTGAGGCCATGGGTTTGACACCTGGCATCTGTCTCAGTGAGGCCCTTTTGTAGGATGTCCACATCATTAGGAGTTTTGATTATGGCTCCTAGTTTGCAGTTATCTGCGAACTTCATTAGCCAAACACCTTCTGTGTTAGCCTGTACTTCAGAGAAGTAGATACCAAACAGGAGAGGACCCAGGACTGAACCCTGTGGTACTCCACTTGTCACTGGTCTGAAGTCGGATTTGGAGTCTGCTACTTTCACAGTGTGGGTTCTGTCAGTGATCCAGTTGGCAACCCATTTTGTGACAGAGATTTATACCTAGTTTAGTGAGTTTATCTATAATTCCAGAGAGGGGGATGGTGTTGAAAGCCTTGGCGAGATCTAGATAGCCTGTGTGAACCACCTTACCCTTGTCTACGGCTTTGGTGACTGCTTCAAAAAAGTCTATCAGGTTTAGGAGACATGATCTGCCTTTTACAAACCTGAACTGGGTGGGGTCCTGAGTCTGGAGATTACCGATGTCTCTGTTTATAAGTTCCATGATGACATGTTCCATGGCCTTGCAGACCAGGCTCGTCAGGCTAATGGGGCAGTAGTTCCCGGGGTCCGTGCGAACTTAGTGAGACAGTGGCCTTTGACAATGACTTTGACCTCTGAGAAATAGATGCCAAAGTAAAGCAGGCCTGGCACTGAGCCTTGAGTGACTCCGCTAGTGGCAGTCCTCCTTGTGGAGGTGCTGAACTTCCAACAAGTGAAAATAGTGACTAGTAAAACAAAAAACACTGATAGTGCCGAAGTAAAACCACCATGCCTTTATTGACATAAAACCTATGACTGACTAAGCGCTTTCAACCGTGTAGGGCATCTTCAGAGACAGTTTGTCACAACTCAGCACAACCTTTAAATATACACTTCAATTAACACAAATATCAAAATACTAATTGGATACAATAATTCTACTATGTATACTTTGTGATTTAACCCTTAGCTTTTTGGTGTTAACTTATACAAGTTTTTTTTTAAAACACCAAGTACACAGTTATCAGTAGTATATTTACTTTACACACTTGTGGAGGTGACCTCACTGATTTTAACCTCTTGGGTCTTATTCGACAAACAGCTAGCTATCGAGTGTGTTATAAGGGGGTTTATGCCTAGTTCCACAGGTTTGATGGCATTGCCCGAGTACGGTATTGTATCAAATGCTTTAGCCAGATCTGGGTAGGCAGTATGCACTGCTTTCCCCTTATCCGTTGCTTTAGTGACCTTTATAAATAAGCCCACCAGGTTCAGTAATCATGACCTTCCTTTGACAAAACCAGATTTAGTGTCTGAAGGTCTCTTATGTCCTTGTTGATAATTTCCACAATAATTCGTTCCATGGATTTGCATATAAGGCTAGTCTGTAGTTTCCAGAATCTTTTGAAAATTATCCTTTATAAAGGGGATGACTGTTGCAGTCCTCCACTCTTGTGGCACAAAGCATATTTTTAAGATAATAGCTAAACAGAGAACTTCATGATGAGGCCTGATAAGTCCTATTTTAGACTGTTCTCGAGGCATCCTGGGATGTTATTGGGTCCCACTGAGGCAGTGTTCCTGGCTTTAGTGAGTGCAGCCAGTACATGCTCCATAGTTAAAAGTTGAAGGGGTTATGTTTGAGGGTATTTCTTACCATCATCAAACCCCTTTTCCCATATTCTATATGGGGTCAGGATGTGTCAACTGCCGTCATCTCTTTTGATTCAATGCCACTTTCCTACCTTCTTCAACAGTCATACCTGATTGCCACAGGTCTTTTCTACCACAATTCATTAATCTCTTTGCTGGACACCCCCGTTTACGCTTGCCTGCTTCCGATCTGTCCCAAATCGTCTTCACCAGATTGTCTTTGGTTTTCCTGCACATGTGCCCGTACCAACGTAAACTGTTCTCTTTGACATTCTCTGTAAATAGAGCTACTTAGCTTCTGCTCCAATGTCTTGATTTCTTCATCTGTCCCACAGTGTCCATCCTACTACCCATCTCAGGTACTTTATCTCCATTGCCTCTAGTTTCCTTAAGTGATCCGTCTTTATTACCTAGGTTTCTGTACCAAACAGTAGTACTGATCACACCACTGTTTTGTACACCTTATTTTTTAGCTTCTTTTGTATTCCTCTGTCATACACTACCCCTGACACTCTGTGCCATTTGGCTGCAGCTTTCCTAATTCTAGCTTTGATTTCCTCATTCAAACTTCCCTTCTCCTCAACCACCCGTCACAGACACATGGATTTGTTAACCTGGCTGCCAACTTTTTTCCAGGGCTAAATGACCACCTAACAATCCTGCCAATATTAAGAGAAAAAGCAGGGCAGGTTTAAGTTATATATAAAAAGGTTTTCCTAAGGTTTTTTTGTTTAGGCAATATACTAAGATATAATGAATAAATTCCATATTGTGAAGAACATTTTTGTAAAACAGATGTGATTACACAAATGTATAAATTATGTGTTTTAGTTTTTTTAAAACTGTATATTTAATATTCATGAACTGTATTTAATATTCATGAATTGGGGTTATTCTCATCAAATTATTGGTGGTATATTTAACCAATTACCATTGGGTATGTATTATTTAAACCGACTTTTTATATTTTTGGAGTGTTCTGAGGAAGTCAACTGGCACTGACAAAAGCGCTTAACATTTTGTAATAAACTGAAGACTGAGGACTCACAACGTTCAGTGCTCTTTTTTGGTTCTAGTGTAGTCGATGTATTTGGTTCACAAAACTGCATCTAGGAAAACTGCAAGTCAACAATGTCACTCTCAACTGACCGCAGTTCGCAAATCTAATTGTAAACCTATATATGTGTGTGTGTATATATATATATATATATATATGTATATATATATATATATATATATATATATATATATATATATATGTATATGGGTCTATATCAGAAAGACAGCATACCATAACAGTGACTTTCAAAACAGTGAGACCAGAACATTGCTCGCTTACATCAGCAAATGACCACATTAAGATGCACAAAATGTAGCACTTTTCACAGCAGGGAAGACAGCATTCCTTCTGTACAACACAGAAATACAACACAGAAATTAATTCTATCAAAATATCACAGTTTTCACAGTGGGGAAAGGGGGGTAAAACGCCCGCACACCCCAAAACCCTTGCTTATTATTTATACTAACTTTGAGAGTGCACAATCCACAGGGAAGGACATAGTACTGTACCCTGGGGATTGTCAATCTCAAACACATGGGTTGCATTTCACTGTTGTACAGCAGGATAACTCTTTTCACCTGTGAGAATAACTTGAAATTACACATCTCGATGTACTGTAGTTTCGCTTACATGAGCTGTTGACTTCTAGTCTATCTGTTTTGAAAGTCGATGTAATGGTATGTTGACTTTTTGAAAAAGGAATCGTACATATACACACACACATATATATATATATATATATATATATATATATATGTGTGTGTGTGTATATCTATATATATATATATATATATATATATATATAAATATATGGATCTACTTCAGTAGATCGAATGTTCACATAATCAAAACTCAAATTACTGAGATGAAAAGACTGCAAACTTATAACAATTAAACTGTATTATGTCAAACTTTGTAAGAACAAAACACTTACTATGCATGTCAAAGACCAATAGGAGGTGTTCAATGGAGATCATGAAGCACTGACAAAAACAGCTGCTCCATTTAAACACTTCAGTTAAGATAAAAAATGTAATGTTTTCAATGTTTTGGCAGGGAGGCATGCCCCCCCGCACCACCTGCAAATAATATATACCAACTCTGAGATTGCACTACAGTGGAGAAAAGGGTAAATTTCCTGATCCTCATTGTACTGTGATCTCCATTCCAAAACTTTGAAAACGTTACATTTTTATCTTAACTGAAGTGTTTAAATGGAGCAGCTGCTTTTGTCAGTGCTCCTCGATCTTCAATGAACACCTCCTTTTGGTCTTTGACATGCGCGGTACGTGTTTCATTCTTACAAGGCATAACATAATACACTTTTGTTGTTATGAGTTTGCGATCCTGTCTTAGTAATTTGTGTTTTATGTGAGCATTCAATCTACTGAAGTACATTCATATATATATATATAGATATACATACACACACACACACGTGCGCGCGCACACACACACACACACACACACACACACATATAAATCCTGTGTTATGTGGGTGAAGTAATCTAAAGTTCAGATTACTCTTCACCAGGTTTTACAGTACTAACCAGAGCACCCTCCATCAAGATACCAAAATCAGCATGGTGCAGTTCATTTGCTACCCACTCCCAGTCTGACTCCTCAAGAGCATTTACTGCTAATTGAACCCAGTTTGACTGGGCTCCAGTGATCAATACTATAAAATGATTAGTCAGTAGTTCACTGGCTGAGACGTGAGGCCATTTCTTGTTTATAGACTACTGTCAATTTCTCTCTTAATATTAGAATCACTCATTGGTTGCAAAGACAATCTGAACAGGTACGAGTAAACAGCTTTTTTAAAGAAGTTTGTGCTTTGTATCACACTTCATGGGGTTAAATGATATAAAATATCTTATATGAGATGTCCTCATTCTCTAAGGGTGGAAAATCAGAGGCCCATAGGCATCTGTGACCATTGTTATTGACATACAGATGGTTATGAAGACGCTGTCTATAAGCAGGGGTGGAAATATAATTTTATCACCTGAATAGGAGAATGGACCTGAACATTTTTCATAGCAGAAATTATGCTCCTGCTTTCATAGGACATTCCTCAGAATATCAGTAAAAAGTGAGGGATCTGTAAATGTCGCTCGAGTACTTACTCTGACTCCCAGCTGGACCTACTGTGTCATATTCAACTGGTACATGCAACATCTGACAGGGGGTTTTTTTTGGATAAAAATAGGACTTCTGATTCCTATTAGCAATACTTTACATGCTTATTTTAATAAATGTATTAGTTAATTTAGTTCTTTAAACATAAACAAGCAAAATATTACTGTCACGGCTTAAATAGTCCAATTTGTACTTGATATACTCACAACATTCAGTGCTCCTGTGGTTCAGTTTTGCATTTCTCTGGTTGATCGTCTTGTTTTTGGTGAACCACAATCTGTTGAGCTGGTTAAACTGAAGTCCCATATGCCTGAGTTGATAGCAGCTCAGATGGATGTAAAAGATCCTATAGTACTTACCAAGAACAGTAGGGGAATCCTCCAAGTTCGCTACCCAAATTTCTACTGGCCAATATGAAGACCACCTTGAGTCCCCCGAAAACAGACAACAGGCCTTGTGGGACTAACCCAGTCAACAAAACATAAATAATATAAATTAGTAAAACAAACTCACTACAGCTAGCTTTATAATCTGCTTCAGGGTTTTCCAGTGCCTGAATCAGTTAAATTAGTTAGGGGCCACCTACATAGGCAGGTTTTCCTCAGAATAATAAATAAAAAAAATCGTTAATCTGTGTCCCTGCAACTGAAAGAGCTTGCCAGATTGCAGCACATTGTAAAGCCAGTTGATTTATTGTACCAGAGCAGAATAAACCTGAGAAAGTGTCCAGTTTCTCTGTGTGCACAGAATTCTTGACTGAAAGAAAAAAAATTAAAATGAATTTCTTTTTGTTTTTCTCTGGTTCTTTGAGTCTGCTGCACTGAAAAACAGACGTTGCATGTTATTATCAGGTCTCATGGAAAAGCAACTTTGCCACAATCCTTGAAATTGGCAGGCTTCAGCTAACTTCGGATCACACCCTTCAACAGAAGAAACTAGAAGTCTCAGCTGTATAAAAAATGTCCTTTCTCTCTGATAAACATCTCTGTCTTAAAAGATCTGGCACCTTAAAGCACTAGATAGAAGGTTGGCTATTTTTAACCTGTCTTTCAGAGTTTCTCCAGACATGGCTAGTTCCACAATTTTTTGAAGGCAACAATTCTGTCCTGGAATGTTCATTCTTCGTTGTGTTGCTTTTAAGTGTACAACAATGTTTACAAGTTATTAAGTAGTAAGATGTAAAGACACTAGAAAATTCACCACATCAAAAATTATATAGTTGAATGCACACTACACTGACTTTACATGTGTTACTTTATATACCTAAAAGACGTCATTTCCTACATACAACTCTTAACTATTTAATCATCTTCTTCATTACAACTTCTAGTGATGTAACAAAAGAGATCCTTAACACTGTGCTATGCACAATGATTCAGGGCAAATTTATTTATTGCTTTAGTGTACTTTACTACACTTTAGCAGAAGCAGAGTCACGGCTACTGACTTAAAAATGTAGGGTGGGGGAACATTGGGAAGTGCCTTTGCAAGCCCTTACCTTGGTTTTAACTGCTTCATGTATCTCAGGCTACCAGAATGCTTTTATTTATTTTCTTCTTTTATTTTAACAACGGTGCCTGATGACAGTTTCAAGGAAAGTGGATTTCATCAGATTCCAGAGATCAAGAATGTCTAGCTGGACCCAGGAATCTCAGAGTCATTCTTTAGTTTGAGCATCACTAGTGTGAACTTCATAAACCCAAAAATCAAGACGTACTAGTGGGCCACTGTGAAACCATCTCAGAAG
Organism: Protopterus annectens; assembly: GCF_019279795.1. Lineage (NCBI taxonomy): Eukaryota > Metazoa > Chordata > Ceratodontiformes > Protopteridae > Protopterus > Protopterus annectens. The sequence continues at coordinate 446,169,659 of NC_056744.1, read as the reverse complement.
GGTAAAGCACACTCTTGTATAGTCACTAATATTCATATTGTACGGTCACTGACATACATATACTAGCGTGCCTTAATAAACAGCACACTCTTTCCATGATGGGCTTAATGAATACTTGAGGTAGCCTCTTCACACAGAACACAGTTTAGAAGTGCCTTTCTTAAAGAATAGAACTGATAAGCTGAATTTATGCCTATGAGTCTACCTTCTTCAGTGAAAAAAGTTTAATCCTCTGTGGTTAGACAAGAAGACAAGTGTCCAATAATTCCTCATTCTGCATTGCTGAGAACAGTGAGTTTCTCTATTAGATATCCATCTTAGACAGAAGCTGAGCTTTCCTTGCCTGGGAATCCCAGTTTCTGTTTTCATCTTTGTTTGGCACACTCTCCCCAAAATAATAATATCTGCTTTTTATAACCAAATTACTTCAAAGTACAAGTAGCTTCCATCTACTGTAATCTGATGAGATGTAATAACAAATGCAATTCCACGTTTGGTGGACTCTGGCTTTTTGCCTTGAGTGTATTATTAAAGATCTCTGTGGCATTGTGTATTTCTAAGCCGTTATGCAAAAAAGACTTTACATTTCAGCATTAATTTACATATATCGTATGATACTTTCAACAATATTTTTGTATATTCACACATTTATGTGCTTTGAAAGAATATTTCTGGCTATGTTCACCATGTATTTAGGTAGAGACATTTGCCTTTCTGTCATCTTTTCATCTTCTCCTGAAGAGTAATCCACAAGGAATGATGTTTGGTTACACTAAATTTCAAAGTTAAGTTTCATTGAGAACTACTTCAAAATACATACTGAAGTGCTATCTTTTCAGGACTCTGTGTCAGACCTAGTGAGTTAATTATCAGGGACACCAATGGCCCACCCACAATGCTCACCTATCCAACTTTCTGTTTAGACACTTTTTGCATAAGGCAGGGACTCAATATTCAGTGTATGAATAGCTGATTTGATTGCCAAGGCTCTTGCCATTCTGCACAACAGTTTAATGTCTGCATACAGCTTGTCTAAGCTATTATTTGATTTGTTTCCTCTTGCCATTTTAAACTACGGGTAGCATACCTCTCAACCTCTTAGAGTAAAAAAAGCTGGACAAAGCCACAAATAATAGGGAGACAAAGGTGCAAAACTAGGGACACTTTTTAAATATTGCTCTTACCAATGTATAAAGCTGACAGAATAACATTTGGATTAGTGTGAATTTTTTGAAAGATATGAAGTCTGAAACTCTAATCTCTACCATTATTTTCTCACCTCAGTCCTCAATGATTTGTCAGAAAAGTGCCATTTTATGTGAAACAGACCAAAAATATGAGGCAAAAATCTGGACAGTCTGTGAAAATCTGGACAGTTGAGAGGTACGACAGGTAGTCTTTCTTCATTAAAGGTCTAATATTAAGATAATTGCAGGGGACCCCCCCCAACATCTTCTGGATAACTTCTGATTTAAGATGTCTACGGATGAGAAAAATTACAGACCACTGAAAGTGGAATCTCAGGTCAGGAGTACAACACCTTTTTTGCAAGACAGTTCTAACTTTTTGAAGCATATTTTTACTTCAGCTGTTAAGATGCAGCATGTTCTTTATTTAAATGTATTTATTTATTAAAGGATAAGTTAATGTACACAAGTGTCATTTTTCAGTGGCAACTACAATATAAAGATAAAACTAGTATTCAGATAGCGAGTCTTACTCCCAGTATTCACTTAGCTCATTAAGCTGAACAAGATATCCACCAGAATTAGCAGTTATTCTTTGCTTCCTGTAAAGGTCACATCTTGGAGTAGGTCATTTAGTCAAAGAAACACTAGAGTGAACTATGAACTTAAATGGATTTTAATGAAGACTTTTTTTTATTTTTTTTACATATTTTGAGGTTTGGCAACATAGCATTACATATAAGGGCTTACACCCACAAAAATAAAGAAGTTTTGTACTCACCATAACGATCCATGTGAGTTGTTCATCTCGCCTTCATTCTTACAGATGGGTTCGGAGCCGATCCTTGGCTCCAAGTCGGCCTACTACAAAGCTCAAGGTCTTCAGACAACTCGCGGCCAAGTCCTTATCCCATGATAAAAACGAAACGGTTACCCAATGGGTAGGTCACTTGTAAAATGTGGAAGGAAACATGAAACAGTGTACAATTCCAACAGCTTCTTTAATCCGGCTCCACACACTAAGCGCTTTCACCATACAAATGGCATCTTCAGAGTGAGTAGTAACCACAAAACAACTCATTAAATACACATGACCATTAATCAATCAAGCATAAATTACACTTTTCTTAAAGCAAAACACACTTCGTACATCGTATTCAACCTAAATATGGCCCTGTCTCCTAAACAAATAATCCTAATGTCTGCAATATAAAAGTTTTTACTTGTTGTTAAAAGTAATATAAAAGCTTTTACTAAAAATTTAAAATAATTATTTGGATGATGTTCTGGTACTTTGGAGAGGCAACAGTGCTGAAGCGGCAAATTTTGTGGAATATCTTAATAGCACCACCCCTTTTCTTAAATTCACAAGTAAATGGGATAGCCAAATGATAGAATTTCTTGATATCAAGTTAAGTAAAACTGCACAAGGGTTACAGAGCAATATTTATAGAAAGGGGACTTATAGTAACTCACTGCTCCATTTCAATAGTTGCCATCCCCCCACATCAACGTAGGGGTATTGTAAAGGAGCAAATGGTAAGGTTGTCACGTCTCATTAGTGACTACGAAGTTTGTAAACAAGAGTTACACACATTGATAGGGATGTTCCTAGATAGGGTATACCCCTTAAAAATGTTGATTAAAATGCGTAATGAAGTAATTGGTAAAAGGGAGACTAATTTTCCATCCATATTAAAAGGGAGAAGTATTGAATTAGAAAACAGAAGTCATATGAACAATTTTGATTCCAGGGTTTTGATTCTGAAATATAATTGTCAAACAAATGATATAGTGAACACTATTAGGACAATATGGGATACAAGTTTTGATAGTGAACTTAAAAGCAATTTGTGTGTGTATCCTAGGATTGTATTTTCAAGGGGAAGAAATCTAAAAGAATATTTGGAGGGGCAGGGGCCTCGAAACATCTTTTCTAGGATGAATAAGTGTGGGACTTGTAAGTCCTGCAGATTCATTAATGATGGACCTTACGTTAGTGTCCCGAGTTACAACAGGAGCATTAAATGTCCAGATAGGTGCAATTGTAACACCTACAAAGTGGTTTACTTAGCTACATGTACTTCCTGCACTAGTTTTTATGTAAGAAAGACTACAAGTAGGTTGAGGGAATAGATAGTAGAGCACCTAAGAGCAGTAAGAATTAAAGACCCCCATAATGCCTTACATATGCACAGTACCAAGTACATAAATTTCAAGAAATTTTTATTTTTTGTGATAGATAGGGTTGTTCAAAATGATAGAGGTGGTGATGCCAAACTGGAAGTTGAATTCTTAGAGTTTAAGTGGCAAGTGATTTTAGATGCAACAACATCACCTGGTCTAAATGAACATATATCTTTAGGACCAGTATTGAGATTAAGAGCTGCTAAAATTTAAATATGCAATCTATGTTCATTTTTTATAACAAATAATTATTTTAAATTTTTAGTAAAAGCTTTTATAATTCAGACATTAGGATTATTTGTTTCGGGGACAGGGCCATATTTAGGTTGAATCCGATGTATGAAGTGTGTTTTGCTTTAAGAAAAGTGTAATTTATGCTTGATTGATTAATGGACATGTGTATTTAATGAGTTGTTTTGTGGTTACTACTCACTCTGAAGATGCCATTTGTATGGTGAAAGTGCTTGGTGTGGAGCTAGATTAAAGAAGCTGTTGGATTTGTACTCTGTTTCATGCTTCCTTCCACATTTTACAAGTGCCCTATCCCATGAAGCACCTTGAGTTACCTCAGATATTGTTTGCTGCCTCTAACAAAACCATGTGCTATTCTATTAACTTGTTTAGGTAAAAAACATAGAAAGATAGAGCAATCATAATAAAACTAGTATCTCAGTCCTAGAAAAACCCTGGAGAGGGCAGGAGGGTGCGAAGTAAAAGGCGAGATGAACAACTCACATGGAACGTTACGGTGAGTACATAACATCTTTATGTGAAGTTGTTCTATCTCGCCGTTCATTCTTACAGATGGTTAGCGTCCCAAGCACCGTCTTTCTCGGGTGGCTCATGGGAGTATGTTTTTCAGGACAGTAGAACCAAAGGAGGCCCTGTCCCTGGAGGCCTTATCAACTTTGTAATGAGTGATAATGGTATGAGGTCTTGACCAAGTGGCTGCTGTACAAATATTGTCTATAGGAAGCCTAGCAGAAAAAGCAGAGGATGTGGACACTGCTCTGGTAGAATGAGCCTTAATTTTGGTTGCAAAGGTAAACTGGCAGCTGAATAAGTGAAGGTGATGCAATCAGATAACCATTTAGATAGTGTTGTTTTTGCCACTGGCATATCTTTCCTAGAATCTGAAAAGGAAACAAAAAGTTGTTCTGATCTTCTGAACTCTTTGGTTTTATCCAGGTAAAATCTGAGCTGTCTATGAACATCAAGTTTTTGCAGCATATACTCTAAGTTGTTGGTGTGTTTGGGGAAAAACACTGGTAAATCTATGATTTCGTTAAGGTTAGCTTCAGTACAAACATTAGGTAAAAATGAAGTATTTGTTCACAGGGATACTCTGTTAGCATGAAAAAACAAAAATGTAAGTTTTATGGACAAGGCCTGTAGCTCTGATACTCTACGGGCAGAAGTGATGGCTACTAAAAATATAGTCTTCCAAGATAAAAATTTCAAATCACATAAGGAAGCTGGCTCGAAAGGTGGGAGAATAATGTGTGAAAGCATAACATTTTGGTTCCATGGGGTACAAGGGGATTTCACTGGTGGTATGAGGTGGAAGGTCCCTTTGAGAAAGGCTTTGGATAGCTTGTGTGACATTATGTTCAATCCTTCAAAGCCAAGGTGAAAATTAGAGATGGCGGCAAGTTGTACCCGAACTGTAGCTGCCGCAGCTCCTTTGTTGAAAAGCATAGTCAAAATTTCTAATATAGAGGAAATGGGGGCTTGGTAGGGATCAGTGTTATTTTGAGAACCCCATATAGAAAATCTCTTCCATTTGCTGAGGCACAACTTCCTAGTAGAGGATTTATGGGAAAATATTATAATATGCTGCATTTCATTTGAGAGGTTATGACACCTGGCTATATTGGGAACTGGAGCAGCCAAGCTGTCAATTTTAGGGAATGAAGGGATGGATGAAGAGCCCCCGACGAATGCGTCAAAAGGTCTGGAAATGGGTCCAGAATCCAAGGCTCTTCCAACAGATGAAGTCGAAGGAAGGGGAACCAAATCTGACGAGGCCAGTGAGGGGCTATTAGAATGATGGTCCTTCCCAGGGAGTTTGCTTTCTGTAGTACTTTGGGTATCAAGGGAATTGGTGTGAATGCATAGAGGAGACCCGGAGGCCAATCGTATACGAGTGCGTCCCTTGGGGAATCTCCCGAAGGAGGAATCAGGGCAAAGTAGCTTCTGCATTTTGTGTTCATGTGGGAAGAAAGAAGATTGCAGCAAGGCTGGCCCCATCTGCGGAATAATCTCTCCGCTATCTCTTTTTTTAGGGACTACTCGTGACGTAACAAAATTGTCCTGCTCAGTTTGTCTGCAATCATGTTGGATTCCCCCAGGATGTGGGTTGCTATCAGAAAGGGCTGTGTGGATGTAGCCCACTGCCATACTCTTAGGGCCTCTCGACAAAGGGGATAGGACCTGGTTCCTCCTTGTTTGTTCAAGTACCAGACTACTGACATGTTGGCCGTCTGAATCGCAATTGTCCCCAGAGGGAGAGAGTCCTGAAAGTACTGCAATGCCAAAAGTACTGCTCTCATCTCCAAGACATTGATATGCAGATGTGTCTCTTGTTTGGTCCATGTGCCTTGGGCTGTTCTCCCCTGAAAATGCCCCCCCCCCACCCTATCAGGGAAGCATCCGTGATCACTGTGGCTGTTGGTGAGGGTAGGATAAAAGGATGACCTATCGTTACTTGAAGAGAGGTCAACCACCACTGAAGATCCTTTATGCATGTGTTTGTTACAAAAATGAGATGATACATTGGGAGCTCTTGATAAGACCATTGAGTGAAGAGCAGCCATTGTAGAATCCACACGTGCATGCGACCCAATGGTATTGCTATTATTACAACTGCCATCATGCCTAACAACTTAAGCACTTCTGATGCTGGAGCCTTGTCTCTGGATATGATGTTCTGGACTTGCTGACGAAGTAGTAAAATTCTTTCTTCTGGAAGTTTTAAAGCGGTGGTGGTGGTGTCCAAGTCTGCTCCGATAAAAATGATATGTTGCAATGGCGACAAGGCAGATTTTTCTAAATTTATGGTAATGCCCAGTTGATTGTGAAGAGCAAGAGTGGTGCCCCTGGCTTGTATTAGCTGATGCCTGGTGGTAGCGGTGAGGAGCCAATCGTCTAAGTACGGAAACACTTGGAATCCTAAATGCCTCAGGTGAGCCGTGACCACTACCATATATTTAGTGAACACTCTGGGGCTGTAGTGAGACCAAATGGCAGGTCTCGAAACTGGTAATGATTGGCTCCCAGACGGAAGCGCAGATGATCCCTGGATGGTCTAGCTATTTTTATATAGTAGCATGCATCCTGTAGATCTATTGAGCACATGCAATTGTCTTTCCCTAAGAAGGGAAGTATCGACTAAAGCATGACCATCCGGAACTTCCCTTTCTTGACAGATCTGTTTAGTATGCTGAGGTCCAAAATAGGTCTCCAGTCCCCTGTCTTTTTTGGAACTAAAAAGAATCTTGAGTAAGTTTTGGATCCTGTCTGGTCTGCTGGGACTGGTTGGATGACTCTTTCTAAGCAACATTTGGACCTCTACTGTTGCTTGTTCCCTGTAACTGGGTGGAATGTCCGAGAGATTTGTTATCAGTGGAGGGGAAATAGCGAAGGGAATGAAATATCCTCTGGAAACTATACTTTGTACCCAGTTGTCGTTTGTTATTTTTAGCCAGGCATCCGGATACAAAGATAAGCGACCCCCGACTGCCTCCAGAGTAGGACAGTCGGGCCTCCTTTCAGGAACGTGGATAGGGCTTCCCAAAGAACTGGTCTCTGTCGCCCTGGTTTTGTGGACCCCCTCTGCCGTGAGGGCGGCATCTTCCATTATTGCCCCCTCCTCTGCCCCTGGAGGGGAGTTCACCACATGTGTCCAGAAAGGCTCCTTGGGCTTTTCGGAATCACATCTTTCCTCCCTTTTGACCCTTGGGGTAGGGTCTAGTAGGGGTGGAAAAACGGACTCCCACGGCAGACACAGTCTTTCCTTCCTGCTCACACCTGGTCAAAGTTTCCATAACTTTGGGCCCGAAAAGGGACGAGCCATCAAAAGGGGTGTTGACAAAGGATGACTTAAAGGGCTCCGTGAAGGAATACAAGCGCATCCAGGAGTGCCTCCTGAGAGCAATTCCTGTACCTGCTACCCCATTCATTCCATCAGCTGCATATTAGGTGAGATGCATGGATGAGTTCACTATGGAATTGAGGGTAGCAAGCTGGGAGGCAACTTTGTCTGAAGCTCCTGCAGCTACCGTACCCTGAAGAGTATCTCCAAGCTCTTTTAGGAGGTCTCTTTGCAGTCTTGTGAAATGTGTGAGATAGTTCAGTGAACACATGGAAAAAGTCGCTGAACTGTACATGCACTTCCCATATCTCTCCATGATCCTAGAGTCTCTGTTAGGAGGATGGATAGATTAAGACGTTTCTGACATCTCCTTTTTGCTGGCTGCCGCCACCACCATGGCATCAACCAGAACTCCCTTATTGAGAACGGACTTATCCTGAAAGGCTGAAATAAATTTGTTGGGCCTCCTAGGAACAGGCTCCATGGTGGCCAGAGACTCCCATGCCCTTCGTGAGACCAGCTACATGAGCTCATCGAAGGGCAGAGACACCCAAGAGGTGGAGGGTTTAGACCCGAAAGCCTTCAGGAGAACTGACTCATTTTCAGTCGGGTTGGTAGGCTTCCAGCCACCCCTCTGCTTAAGTATTTCTAATATCTCTACAAATGAGATATCTTCAGAGGGGGACCGTGGGGACTCTTCTGATTCATCTAAGTCGGTATCAGACATGAGAGACTCCTGCGGGGAGTCTAGGTGCTTCCTCTTGCAAATTCTCTTCCTGGGAACCTCATCAGTGGGAACTTCTGGTGAGGTCTCCGAAGAGCAGGGGCCACCCAGTGAGGCTTGCTAAGGCTCAAGGTCTCTACGCTTCAAAGGGATCTGTGAGGCAGAAGTGGACAAAGGCACTTTTGGGGAGGAGGTAGTTGGATCTGAAGTTGTAGATGTCCTGGGGGACATCACTCTCCTCATGGCTTCGAAGGCACTTCTGCTCCAATGAGAAGGAACAGCTGGATCCGAAGAAACAACCGATCCCCTCGGCACCAGAACAGTGGGCTTCGAACCAGAGGTAGGAGCCGAACTCATCCTAACCAAGGTCCTGAGAGACAAAGTTGGAACCGACAGGTCAGTCTGACTATCCTCCCCAGAGCCAACTGGAGAGTGTCGGCTCCTAGACTCCTCGATGGGCACCGAGGAAGTCCGAGTAAATGGAACCGATGGCACTGGAGCAGGCATCGGCTCTGAAGACTCAACAATCATCAGGTCCAACTCCTCCGGCTCTGATGGACCGGTATGGTTCGGAGGAGGAAAAGACGTCGATGGCATAACAGTCTTCGGATCCGAAACCACTTGGGTCGGAGCTGATAAAAATTTAGCAAACGCCGGTTCCTGTAGCAACTTCTGCACCACACGCTCCACATCCAAATCGGATAGGCTGATCGAGGACCGAGATGAATGTATGGAGGGTGGTACCTACTGGAGAATGGGAGACTTTAATACTTCAGAGACCGGTTCCAGGACTGGGGACAGGCTCTGAAAAGACAGGATGCTCGGCTCCAAAGGCTGTGGAGCTGACGTTGATTTTTTTTTTTATATTGTCACATCAGTAGATGAAGCCTTAGAAGACTTTGAAGACTTGGGAGACTGGCTAGATCTATCCTGGTCACTCAAAGCTTCCTGAAAGGAAGATTTTAAATGTCCTCTATCAATGAGTTTTCTGTTTCTCTCATGTAATGTTCTGGTAGAAAAAGAATGGCAAATGGAGTAGCTCTTGCAAGTGCAAGGCTCTGAGACAGTAAACACAATTTATGTGACTATCTGTCACTGACATCTTTTGTCCACACTTTGGACATTTCTTAAAACCAGACTTGGGATGTTTTTCTTTATCCTGGTCAGCTATGACAGTATCTACTATATCAAAAATACTTTGAGTTATTCAACAAGAAAGTACACACACACAAACTTTAACAATTTTAGAGTACACTATAATATAAACTGTAAATAGCCCCTAAAAGGAACAAATGGGCTGTATAAATGTATAAATGCACACACACTAAATTTAACTATCTATAAATGCTTGTAAAACACTATACTAATTATCTATATAAGGCACACCAAGAAGGGAAGGGATACTAAAGGCCTATAAAAAAATTAAGGCCAAAGAGAGAAAGAGAACTATCAAACTTTAAAGCTATAAAAGATCTAAGTTATAACTAGCAATGACTATCAATAACTATTAATATAAGAGAAAAAATTTTGAAAGTTTTATAGAAAAAGCTATACTGGCCCGAGCTGTGCTTGGAAACCTCCGATCTGTTGCAGCAGCAAACTAGATCTGAGGTAACTCAACGTGCATCATGGGAAAGGGACTTGGCCTCGACCTGTCTGAAGACCTCAAGCTTTGTAGTAGGCCGACTCAGAGCCGAGGATCAGCTCCGAACCCATCTGTAAGAATGGACGGCAATACAGAACAACTTCACATAGTATGTTTGCAAACATACTTCCATTAAAACTTTGGCTGAGAGCAAGTTCGATCTAATGACCTTTGACTGACTGTCTGAGAGACAATACATATCCTGAGGAAGGCAGCACCTGAAGTTCTATAATACAGATATGCTGGACGAACTCTTTTTACTGTGTATAATGTGCAACACAACTTGAGTCAGAGATGTCAGGTAAATTGTATCTCATATTACTAGACACCTGTTATAACGGTTTTAGTTCTGAGAACTCTGATATATCTTTGAAAAACATACTTACTTGAGTTTTTTCAGGGACCACCACCAAGAAATCTTCAAAATGTATTTTGTCTTTCTTTGTTCTGTCATTGCTAAGAGTACATGTTAAATGCCTAACCTACAGTTCACTGACAGCAGTGTTGGCTGATAGCTAATTTATCACACATCTATCCACAGGCTTGGCCCACCTTTTACAACGATGCAAATGTCAGTTGGGGATACAATTCCCTGCATTAGGAACATGTGTGAGGGGACTAAACACTTTGTTGTCTAGTTAGCTGTCTGTCTATACAACTGCTGATAAACTACATGTCAACAATGAACAACCATGTGTTAGCTATAGGAAATGAAAGTGGAGCCCTTCAGATTGCCAACTCATGCTTCTTTCTAAAAACTGTCAGATCCAATACACAAGGATTTTCTTCTTCTTCATCACATGGTAACAAAATTTCCCTTAGCGAAGTCCTCTCAGATTTCCAGTCAACCCTTCCAGAGTATCTGACATATACTACAAATACGAGGCAGAACTGGTGAGTAAGTGCCATTTTGTAGTGAGAGTAGGGAACAGACTGAGAAGACCCTGGAAAGGTAGAGATATGCTCTAGAGAGGAGAAGAATGAAGGTCAGCAGGACTAAGACAGAATATATGTGTGTGTGAATGGGAGGGAGGACAGTGTGGAAGAGAGGTGAAGAAGTGAGTGGAGGCAGGGTGAAGTGGGTGGAGCAGAGTGTCAGGAGCATCACTGCATTTGTTTGGACGTGTGCTGAAGACGGATACTGAGTATATTGGGAGAAGGATGCTAAGGATGGAGCTGTCAGTTAAGAGGAAGGCGTAAGATAAAGTTTATGGACGTGGGGAGAGAGGACACGCAGTCGGTTGCTGTGAGTGACACAGCAAGATGCAGAGGACAGGAAGAAATGGAAACAGATGATCTGCTGTGGGGACACCTAACAGGAGCAGCTGAAAGAAAAAGAAGACTGGTGAGTAACTGCAGAACAAGCTTAATGCATGTTGCACCTCTCCTTTGAGGTGGTAGGACATCTGTAATACCAATCTTTGAGTCAATATTTTATACAACTGTCTTTACAGCTAGTTGTTGTACAGTGATATATTTTTTGTTCACTCAACATAAGGATAACAGAACCTAGCACTCTACTGCAGATTCAGTACTGGTGGTGAAGGCTCACAACACTGGAGTATGGTGCCTTTCTAGGAAGCACAGGAGTCATCTTACAAGAATGCTAGAGGGTGCCTTGGATGGAACTTCATCCCAGAGCCCAAAATGTTTCCTTGCATGTGGGTAGTGCATAAAACAAAACAAATGGAAGCATAATTTATGACCTAACACAGAACATTAGAATTTCCAAAGTTCACGAGATGGGAAGGAGAAGAAATGAATTATAGTGATTAAAGTCAGTGTGGGGGGAGATTCGAAGCACGCCAGCCACACCTGGATGGTATACAACAGAAGCAAGAGAACACAGTGAGACAGAAAAAGAAAGATGCACAGAAGCCTTGAAGAATAAAATAATAAATGGATTATCATTTGCATGTATGACAGGGAAAAAATACTAACTTCTGAGAGGTTGAAAGGTGGTATTCCACAGAATGAATTAATGGATGGGAGAATCTCTAATGTAGAAAGTGAAGAGAAAAAAAAAAAGCTGGTGAGAGCTGATAAGCTATTAATTCAGATGGAATATAATTTCAAGTTGAAAATGAAATCTCAAAAAGTACTAATTATTAGTTAGGATATTTAGTAAGCCTTGTAACAGGGGAAGTAGCTTTAGTTGCGTGTGTGACATCCCTCCTCTCAGGTCCAATAATCAAGGAGCCTGAATCCTCACCACTGACACTGGAGAGGGACGTTCACTTGGAACAAAAATATATACACACAGTATTTCCACATGCAGCTCTCTGCATCAAGCACAATTTTCCTTAACAGCACACAGGCACACCCAGTCCAAAGTCTGGCTTTCTCTTTCCCTCTCTACAGGTCCCCAGTAAGACTCCCCACTGGCACAGTTGCAGAGCTGAGTCCTCAGTCGAGTGTCTAAGCCAAATCCTCCGCCACCTTCTCTGTGAACCCAGTGTTCTGTGTCCCTGCTCCAAGCAGCTCACACACACACACACACACACACACACACACACACACACACACACACACACACACACACACACACACAGTCTTTGAGATTTGATTTGCACACACACACACACACCCCTGGGAAAGGCTGCCACAGATTTACTAGCCATATCCCTTATTCCCAAACTATAAGATAGTTACAACTGCCACCAGACACTCCAATGTCAGCTACTCTACAGACACTTCAAAGCCAGCTACTCTAAGGCTCGTACAAGGGTACCCAATTATACTGGCTGAAATTAATATTAATGCAAATGATAGTGTTTGACCATGCATTAAGGCTTTCAGGAGTGGCCACAGAGTCACCAAATAGATTTAACTACTCTCAAAAGTTAAAATATTCCCTAATGGACCAGCCACAATGAAAAGTTTAAATATTTTTAATAATAAATAATAAAAGAGCATGAAAATATGGAATACCTATTTACAATAAACACCAGAGTTTCAATCACAGGAAATATTAAAAATAACACAGATGAATTCATTCATACAGATAAAGAAAAACAGTACTTAACTAATCTCACTGTATTTTCCTGACTGATCTAAAGAATTACTATTCCCTGGTCACTTACTAGAGCAAGACAAGATGAAGTGTGTGGGTGGTCTTCCTTCTTTGTTAAGTTCCAACAGCAGAGAGACTTCAGTTGCATTTATTTATTAAAAACATCATTTTTGCCCTGGATTATGGAATGACATCACACACATTTGGTAATTGGACTTCTGGTTCCCATACTTCCCCCTTTCCCAGCAGCTGACCCAGAATCCTGCACATATGTGTGAATAATACACACATAGAGCTTTGTTAATATCTGTTGCAGCTACTGGAAGTCGTAAAACAATTTCAAACCTCTACCCTTCCAGAGTAGCAATTAGTTCACTGCTAAAGACAATATAGAAGGCTTCCTAGTACTTGTTTTCCCAGACGTTTTTTCTCAGGCTGCAATCAGAAAGTTAGCTGGACTGAGATTAACCTCTTCTCTTCCAGTATCCTCTGTTACAATATTAATTTCAATAGTTATAATGCAGTCTGACATACAAGTGTATTTTTTTTCTATCCAGCAGGACACACTGTTGGTACATTCTAAACACAAGCATCATTACAAATACATTTTTCAATACAAGCATCTGCATAAATCAGTTTGAGATACAAATGACATAGAATTCTTTACAAAACTCCAGCTAGCTATACTGGCTACACATCCACTGCCCTACTACATGTGGATGCACATGCCCTATAACAGACTGGCATCCTGTTCGGCAATAACTGTGTGCCATGCATCTACTGGTTCTGAGTACTTGGACAAACTTTTGCTTCCCTGCAACCCTGAATAGGATACAGCTGGTTTCAGAACATAGTTCCTTTTTAAAGTTTCCTTTATTCCAAATTGAACACTGTGAAAAATAGATTGGTTTATCCTGAGTTAATGCATGTTGCATTACCATTACTCCCACTACTCCTGGGGTCTCTAAAAAATAGAAGTAAAGTCTCTCAAATTATATTCTGAAACAGCCCTTCCTAATACAAAGAGGAATTGTGGTTAGAAATATCTTCAACAAAGGGCTCAAAATGTTTCTAAAACAGATGTCTACAGTTCCTGTATAGCTTGAAGTGGTTATATGGAATGGATAGGCTTAATTCAAAAGCTTGCACAACACCATACACCAGACTCTAAAACATTCCACTAATCTCTTATTTAACCAACACTGTTTGAAGCTAAATAAAAAATAAAACTCTGCTTTATTTCATAACCTTAAAAGATACTGCTTTCTTAGTTAAATCATAGTAACTACAGACATTCAGTTTATAATAGTAGCAAGTGCACTACATACCAGTAAAAAACTGGGAAGGGGTATAGGAAATTCCAGTAAATACATACATTCAGTTTCATAATAAATACTTGTGATTCCATTAATTCTTCATGCTATTAGGATACACAGTAGTAGTAAAAGTAAAAGTAAACCTGGCTTCCTTCTGTAACAATAGTTTAGAAATATTCAAGAACAAATCTTTATTTCTGCAGTAATACATAAGAAAAATTCTCAGTCATTCAAAATCACTATTATGTTCAAAGAAAAAAAATGATCAGCAACAGTATTATCTGCTGCATCTTTTTTGTGCCTCCCAGATGTTCCAAAATCCACAGTCTAACCAATATAATATTTTTTGTAAAGACACATCAAAGCATAAACACCATCAAAATGATGTGCATTAACAAAACTCTGGTGCCATTTATATCATGAATTGTATTGTTTCTGAATAGGTAGGCACTTTAACCCTTACAGACAGTACTAGGAATGTGTGAGGAAGCATTAATATGATGAAGCATGGTAGCGTGGGCAAGTCTAGCCATAAGATATGTAGAACTGCTATAAGAAACAGAAGTACCATCATGTAAAATGTTAACAAGGCCAGTGTCATTAAGTAAAATATGCCAGTGCTTTCTTAAACTTCTAGTAATAATTTCTATAAAGGGAGCATATCTTGTCACAAAATATATCTCCTTTTAAGGTATATGCTTTTTACACCGTACATGAAGTTTACAAGGATCACTAAGCATGTCTGCCTACATGGTGTTAATACCCCTCTATAAGGAAGTACTTAATACTTCCTCTGTCATGTAATCTGCTGTACTTAAAGCACTATGTAGAGTACAGAGTCTGCATGCTCGAGGGGAGCTCACTCTATGGTAGGTACTGTAGAAGATGACCGGGCTAACAGAAAAGTATCAAAAGCTGTATATTTCCTGTACAAAGCACTATATTGCGTAATAGGTTTAATGCATAAATATACATCCAGCTATTCAATCTTACAGTAGCTATTTGATTAAGTGAAAGAAATACTAACATTATTATGATTAATGCTATCAAAAAATTCATCAAAATCTTGTATGGGTCTTTTCACAATAAAAAGCAGGTCATCTTTGTGTCATTTGTAAAACTCAACTGCATGTGAAAAATAATTATTACAATGAAATAGCTCTACATACCCCATAGCAATTAGCAAAACTGTGAAGTTTTAAAGGTGACACTACTTTTAAAACTTACTCTTTGTAAGAACACAAGTGGAACACAGTTTCATGTCCAGCTGCACAGGGAATGCAAGAGGGTTTTCTGTTTCACTTCCTCTTTTCTATAAATAATGTTGGCCAATTAAAATAAGAAAGTTTTTATTTAAACAAAACTATGTCAGTATAATAAGAAAACATGTGATCCGGTCCTTGCCAATAGAAGTACAAAATGCTACGAGTCCATGCTGATGTTGTATAGCTGTATATAAACTGACCATCATGAGTAACAAAGTAACAGTCCTCTTTCCATTTAAAATCATGAACTAATGGTAATAAGTGGCTACTACTTCATAAATAGGAGTTCAAAACTAAAACATAGGGTTGTGAAAACTGGTCACTCAGACACTCTCCAAAGGTCCCCCACCTGGGATATAATAGTCCTCTGACGGGGGACTTTCCTCATGTTCTTCTTTCGGCTTTTCCCAGTTAGGGGTTGCCACAGCGGAACTCCGGTCCGCTAATGATTGGCAATAGATTTTTTAAGGGTGCCGAGGTGCCAGCTCGACGCCCAACCTTCAACGAACGCACGTCTATTCTACGTATGTCTTTCGAATGCCACTCGACCGCGGGGAGGCCATGCAGACTCCACACAGAAGGCGTTCCCGCCAAGAATCGAACGGGAGAACCTCTTGCTGTGAGGCAACAACGCTACCGCTGCACCATCGCGGCTTATACTAACTAAACTAAACTTTACTCATGTACTTCTCTGAAATACTTTTTAAAAGCTTTTTGCTTTCATTTCTGTAATTGTGCATTAATCTGTTCCAAAGAGTTAGATGGAAGGTTTCATACTCACTATTGCTATCTAATAGACTGCAACACATCACAATTACATGTTTTTTGACCACAATATTGACACCCTTATCTGCAGGCATAACAACAATATGACTATCCTTAGATAACATTTGTAATACACCTCATTGTTGTTTGTTCATGTTATAGCAGTGTCAGTGGCACAACAGGAAGCACACTTGCCTTTATTGAAGAAGGCTGCAGGTTCAATTCACACTCCAGGACGACTGTGTGACAACAAGTGTAGGCCCAGGCAACATGGCAGCATCTGATCTACAACTTTGAGTCATGACAAGCCACATGTACTTTAGTACATAGATTAAACACTGATCTTCAGGTGTTGTCTCACCACAGCAACCCAGATTGCATCTAATGACAATTACCACTAAATGTACAAACTCAGCATCAGACATAACACCATAATCATAACATATAGCATTACGAACATATGCAAACCTGTCCCAACAGGGATCATCAACTCAGGGCACAACTGACTCAGGTATGCATATACACTCAGACTGTTGAATCACTGTATGGAAAATAATAAGGGACACACATCAGGGCTACGCATTCCTAACTGTACAATATAATAACAATATAAAAAGGAGAAACAACATAGGACATAATTCAGAATGTTTACTGTGATATATTTTCTGTGGCTATTAAAATGGTAATTCAATAATATGAGCCAGCTATGTTTATGATACTATTGGACACACCCTAACACAGTCTAGGGTGAGCTTGCAGACCATGGTCCGCTATGCCCTGACAATGTACAGAGACACATTGCCCTGGCTGCTCCAGAGAAAAGACTGATGGGGTGGCAACACCATGTTGAGGTGAAGGAACATGACTGCAAGTTGAAGGCCTTGTTGTGACTGGGAGAACCACAGCAGATGGGCCAGCAGTTAAACTGCATGCTGGACTATAGACACTGATGCTCGAAGGCCTGTGGTGATTCTGCAGAGAGGTGGCCTGCCTCTCCCATACTGCAATCTGTTGAGAACAGTCAGAGCATGCAGAATCCTGCTGATACTATGGCACTGCAGCAGAAGTGTAGAGCCTAGGGTTTCTACCGATCATAGCTGGTGTGCCACACAATCTGTGGCACGTGCCAGTGCACAGATGTCTGACTGATGCCGTTGCTGTAAATGTTCATTTGCCTGCAGCAGTAGGGGATGTGTTTCAGGTTGTTGTGGAGAACTGCCATCAGCAGCAGTCTCATCTGGGGTCTGTCATTCAACAGCCTCACCCTGTTCAACATCCAATGTGTCATCATCCTCAGAATGGTAAGACAAATTCCCCCCCACATCTGAGGATACAGCTGCAACAACATCACTGTCAACATCTTGGACAGGCTCTCCCAACACATCAAGGTCCTGTGTGCCAGGAGCCATAATATCATGCTGAGACACATCTGAAATCACATCATGATCATTGGATGGGCTGATGGATGATACAGTTAGCTGATGTGCTACAAGACACACAGGCACAAATCAGGACAATGTGCTTAAATCACATGATGGATACTATCAAAGACATATGACATGTATATCTTACTGCACTGTGACAAATAATGACTTTACATGAGATCTACTGTATATATATATATATATATATATATATATATATATATATATATATATATATATATATATATATATATATGTGTGTGTGTATATATATATATATATATATATATATATATATATATATATATATATTCTATGTAATCTATATACATGGAGTACAGAATTAGGTTACAAAGCCAACATACATGACATATGTGAGGAATACAAACAAAACACACATCTGACAACTCCTTGTGGGAAGATGGTGTTGTTGAAGAGGGGCAAACTTCAACTTTTGTAAGGAAAAAGAACAGCATTAGTGATCACATCATTGCCACCATTAACCATGTGAACACAGTTAAAACATGCAGGTTTAACATAAACATACCACTTCGATGTGCGCTTGAGGTTGATGCAGCCTGGCATAGAAATGGGAAGGACGACACAGTATTAATGGAGGACAACAACAGCAGTAACAGCATGGGCCTAATAAACAAGGATAAAGGGAATCTCCAAACTCTGAATCCCACACAGTTTGGTTTTGTGAAGGGTAGATCATGCCTGCTCAATTGGGTTGACTTCTTTGAGTCAGTCACCAGAGCTGTGGAAGAAGGCAAGGTGGTTCATACAGCCTACTTTTATCTGGCCAAGGCCTTTGATACCATCCCCCACTCAGAAATCATACAAAAACTCACTAAGCTAGGCATCAACCCTTATATCACTAGATGGGTTACACACTGGCTCACAGATAGAACCCACAATGTGAAAGTAGCTGACTCCAAGTCAGACTGCCATCCAGTCATGAGTGGAGACCCACAGGGATCGGTCCTGGGTCCTCTCCTGTTTGGTATCTACTTTTCAGAAGTCCAAGCCAACATGAAGGGACTCTGGCTGACAAAGATTGCAGACAATTGTAAGTTGGGAGCCATTAATAACTCCCCAAGTGATGTTGACATCCTACAGAAAGGCCTCATTGAGACCAACGACTGGTGTCAGAACCATGGCCTTAGGCTCAAGGCCAAAAAATGTGTCATCCCCTTTGGGAAATACCCAGATCGCATGAATTACCACATCGATGGCAGTCCAGTGAACACAGAAGGCGTTATAAGAGATCTGGGAACACAGGTTGACAGCAACCTCTCTTTGGACCACCACAATGCCACTGTGGTCAGAAAGTCCTTCTATGTGCCACATCTCATTACTAAGGGTTTTGCATCCAGGAAGAAAGAGGTCATTGTCTCCCTCATTAGGCCAATCATCGAGTACAATGCCCCATTTGGCATGTACTGCACTAGACACCTGCAACAACTGGAGAAGCCACAAAATTACCTCACAAAGAGGATCCTAGGCCTTAAACACTTGTCCTATATGGACAGACTCAAAAAACTCCAACTATTCTCGGTCTCATATCGCCTACTTAGAGGCGATCTTTGCTTGACTTACAAAGCCATGTCTGACCCAGCTCTGTTAGAAATGCTTCATCTAAAGAAATCCCAATCCCTCCGCACCACACACTCCAGAGACCTTAACCTCATTACCACAATCAACAGAACGGGCTGGAGGGACAGGTTCATAACCCAGAGACTGTCCATGCTATGGAATAGACTTCTCATATATGTCAAACAGAGCACCTCACTGGCTCTCTTCAAGAGAAATCTTGATGGATGGAAAATAGAAATTCACCCCGGGGATCACCTCAGTGGCTCTACTCGACAGAGG
Organism: Protopterus annectens; assembly: GCF_019279795.1. Lineage (NCBI taxonomy): Eukaryota > Metazoa > Chordata > Ceratodontiformes > Protopteridae > Protopterus > Protopterus annectens. The sequence continues at coordinate 446,150,162 of NC_056744.1, read as the reverse complement.
CACTGGGAACTAAGGTCGGGTTGCATGATGCCTGGGTAATCCCATGGGCTAGGCTTGTAAAGTCCCCAGGGCCATTAGCCTAGTACACACCTATGAACCTATGACAGCTATGTAGCATACCGCTGACAGACTCCTGCTGTTGACAGGTTGTGTGTTGTACTGTTGATTCTGCAGTGGGAAAGTAAAGACAGAGTCAACACAGTCATGTATTTAGCAAAAACAATACTGACAGCATCACATTATATAACACAGTAACAGGGGCTGCAGCTACTCATGTGATGGACATTGCACCTGTACACCAGATGGGCCTGTGTTGAAAGGTACTGATATAAATGTCATGCATCACATGTGTGCTACACATTGATGCAAGCTATGACAACTTTTTCCGTAACATACCTGGTTTGTATGAAATTGAACCTGCAAGGCTTGGGCCCCCAATGAATATACCTGTAGTGTACAATGTAAGGAAAATAACAACATTACACTACACAGCAGTGCCATGAAATGAGGATTAGGCAATAACAGGTAGTGGTCACAATAACAGTATGGAGACACTCATCTGCCATTCCCTGGTTTTGTCCTGAAGTAGAAGGACCTGAGAATATTAAAGCAAACAGCATTACACATGTTCTTCACCACAAAAATATTCCAATTCCGTTGAGTGCAAAGGATTTATTCTAAAACACTGTTGTTCACATAAAATACACAATGCAATATCTAGCACCTCGGCAAACTTGCCTTTAACAGAGTAAGATTTTTTAACCATTCAAACTCACACTTTTATACTAAAATAAAACACACACACTTAATTACATAATTGATTAAATAAAGAAACAGTTTTATATATAAAAACACTAAATACTATAAACTCATTATTGCACAAATAACTATTTACAATAAACTTTTCCATATACATTCATGATTTAGCCCTACAGGGCTCAATGTATTAAATTTTAAAATCAAACAAGTTTATTTTTTTATTAATATATATTTAATATGTTGTTCATTCATATATTCTCTTTCTTTTACACTATCTAATACTGTCACTTTCAATCCCAATGGATTACCATTATGGTATTTATTAAAATGCAACGCTATGGGACTAGCAGTGTTCTAGAATAAATCCTTTGCACTCAACGGAATTGGAATATTTTTGTGGTGAAGAATATTTGTTGCGCTTGATTTACTGTGGTTATATTAGCATTAAACATGTTGTTTGAATTTCTTTGTCTGTACATCAGTTGTATGAATACATGTCATTAGACTTACGCTCATCATCCTCACCCTGTGTGGATGTGTATGCATAGCTCAAATCGGCTTTTGTAAATCAAAAACACCAATACATGCAGTGATTGTCTCTTTATCCATGTTATGGAAAAAATACATAAATGTTCAGCCTGGAACTCCAGCTTCAATCCCACCCCCTGGGTAAGTATCCTTCCCCTCTTTCTGTATGCAGTGAGGCCAGAAGTATTGTGATGTCATGGGGTGTTAATGGTGATTCACCACCAGTGACATCCCTTGATCTCTTGTGACATCTTAATCTGTTGGCTGCAGAAAGGATCATGTTTGAGCAGCATCGATTACAGGCATCATGCGATTGGTTGTGACTTCCAACTGCAGTTATGATATTGGTAAAGCTGGTCCAGATTTCATGTCTCCAAACTGTATCACCAGAATGGCTAAGGGGTTTCCATCCACGTTGCCAGAGAGCATCAATTATGATTTCATTTTCCTGTGGGGAGAAGTTGCCACCCTTTGGACAACTAGCCATGTGAAAGACAGTGATATGCACATGATAATATTCCTGTGTGAGCCCATTTATGTAGTTGATTGTGTGGACAGCTTATGCCAACATAAACAGTGTGTATTTCTGTGCACTGCAAAGGCCTGTATAACACTGTTTGTGACAAATACTAAAGTGACACATAAAAAGTAACGGAAATGCTTTAATTTCTACCTTTTGTAAAATCAATATAACTTGTAATATCTTTAGAGTTTGTGAGTGGGATTAGAACCCCTCAGACTACATATATGTTGAATGGAGGTCCAAAGGCAACAGCATCATGATACAATATATACTACACAAACTAAAAATTGAACAACATACAGAAAGTGTTGGCAAACCTCAGGATCCATAAGCAGGCCACATACAGTATGTATCCTTTGTATATTGACCCAGTAGGGAAAACATCTTTGTTAAGAAGCGTCATTGAAGAAATATCCATAATAGCAACAGCATGTGTTTTTAACAGTTTTGCTAGGAAACAGTAACTACAAAATATCTATAATATCAACATAACGTAGTACATATGGATAGTGTTGGAATCTGTAGGTTTCAGTAGTTACACCACAGACTGCAGGGAATTACCAGTAAGAATTGCAGATAATCAGTAAATCTGCCTTTATATACTGCTCGCATTTGCAATGTATATCTGTCTATACAACTACATATGGATCTGAAATCAATTAACTAAAATAGCAACACCTGTAAGCATTACTTCAATCAAACATCAATCAGTCCAGTAACTTATAACAAGTTCTGTTAAAGATCACATTTTGAGTAAACATTAATTTAAATAAAGACCTTTGGAAATGACTGACTTGAACAGATGCAAGAATCACTAAAACAGAAATGCTACCAATCAGGATGTTTGCATTTTACAGGCTAATGATTGGTACTACTTTTAGGTAGATAATGCATACAGCTGTACACATACAACAATGTTAGTACAACATATATTACATTCTCATATGTCAAAAGCTATGGTGACTGAACATCTAACAAATCTGTTACTGTTGTAGTCATTATATTGATGTGTGCTCAGCCAATTATCATGCTGCCTGGTTCAGATATTTGTCACATGGCTTGCCTCCTGTCCACAATATTGTTATAAAACTTTCTCCTCATTTTAACAATGACACTTAGTGGCTCTTCATATAAATCATTACATGCAAACAGTGCAATCTGTTGACCTGAACATTTATACATTTTAACAATGCTAATGACATGGGTATGTGTGTCTCTAAGCCTATATAATTTTTCAGAAAAAATACTGACATCATGTTTATGAACTGGACATTTAGGGCCAAGCACTTATAAGGTGTTACTGTCCATAATGGATGTGTGTCAGTCCCTGTGTAAATTGTCATCATTTTCATATTAAGTTCTGCTATGATCTTCATGTGAATGTTCTGTGTGATAGACATCTGCTTTTCTTTTTTGTGGGGGCTTTGTAATTAATCTTCACAGAGAATGGGACCTATGGACGTCCACCTATCAGACGACAAGTGCATGCCAGGCCACTGACAGAGTCTTCAGATGGTGACGGTAATGATGATGAGAACGATAATGAGAAAGCTGGACCCACACCTGCCTGAGCCATCATGCTTGCAGCCTGGAAGGGAGGACGCCAGGACAGATGTGTTCCGAAAACAGTTGAGGGATGTGATGGGGACATTCTTTCAGGGCATGGCAAGGATCTGTTCGGAGAGATAGCTCATGAGGTCATTAATGAGTCTCATCCCCATCTGCCTAGTCCCTTCAGTCCGTAAGTATTGTTTGTGTGCTCCACTTGTGTTATGCTGCCAACATGTTGACTGCCATATAGGTGATTGGACTGTCTATACACTCTTGTGCAGACATACTATGTAATTGTCATACTTATGTGTTATTGTTGTGTGACATTTACTTCTATTTCAATGCATGACACACAAACATATTACACTTTCCTCCCACATTCAGCTGTCCACACATTGTGGCAGTTAACCTGCAGTTAGTGAATTGAAAAGGCAAAGAACCAAACTCCAGATGAAATAACCAAGTTGAAGCAGGATATGTGAACGCAGAAACACGTTGGTTATACACGGCAGTACAATTGTGTAAAAACTTTAATCTTCGATAGCAGAGAAGTAAGCGCTTTCACAACCAATAACAGTTGATTCATCAGACTACATATAAAATCAAACATACCCATTTTATATTCGTGATGCAATACAAACTGTCCAATCACTGAGATACTAATTAACACTTGAAAAAATTTAAAAGGGTAAGTACACGTTTGTGAAAATGCTTATAAAAATATATCTATATACATATATACATCTAGGAAATATATATACACACACATATATGACCAACTTACAAGTCAGAAATTAATAGGCACATGCATTATACTCATAAAGAATAAGAAAAAATATAAAATTTGTGTTTAAATATTATAAATTCAATGTTTCAAACTCCTTGATTTGAAGGTGGGTTTTAAGCGACATCCTGCTATTCAAACCAGGAGGTCTGTCAGCATTTAGCAGCAGTATCCACCTCTGCTCAGCCTTCTCGGTTTTATTTCTAGCATCACCTCCCCTCATACTCATCTTAACAATCTTAACAATCTCTAAAACTAGAAACTAGAACTGCACAAGCCAGATGTATATATGTAAATAGATATATTTGTTATAAGCATTTTCACAAATGTGTACTTACCCTTTTAAAAATTTTCAAATGTTAATTAGTATCTCAGTGACTGGACAGTTTGTATTGCATCACGAATATAAAATGGGTATGTTTGATTTTATATGTAGTCTGATGAAGCAACTGTTATTGGTTGTAAAAGCGGTTACTTCTCTGCTATCGAAGATTAAAGTTTTTATGCAATTGTACTGCCATGTATAACCAGCGTGTTTCTATGTTCACATAACCTGCAGTTAGTGTTGCAAGACATAGCCTTGTACATGTGTATAAATAGTGAGCACGTGCGAGCCAGACTGCCATTTTATAGAGAGTTCTTGCGATGTAAGCATGCATGTATGTAATGGTCTGTTAATTAATCAGTTCATTTATATTTTATGCTGCTGCTATACATCCTGATGTGTTTCTATATAATAAAGCATATAAATGAACTACCCTGCCTGTTCGTCTTTAAGCATAACAACACAGGATGAGCAACATGGTGTCAGAATGGGATCCAGAATCAAGACGCACTCAGTTAATATTGGAGGAATATTGAGGAATGGATCATCCCTACTGCATGTACAACTCACAAAACAGGTCAGAAATGAATTCCAGGTACTAAAACTTGCTTAAATGATTTTTTACTCAAAGAATATAAAATGAAGCACTCAGAATGCTCAAAACGAATTTCTAGTTAAACAAAATGTCCAAAACTGTGGCATATTGATAACAATATTCAAAACAGTTATGAAAATGTTTGAAACAATTGCATAAAATGTATAAAATAATGAAAATGACTGCATTTTTAAGTGCTACTTTTATGCATTAATTTAAGCTATTCAAGATATCCGAAGTATACAAAGTGTTTGCAAGTTTGTGCAGTATTACAGTACAGTTATTTCACAAAATATAGCCATTTCAAAGCGTATTTTGCAAAGTACCATATTTCTAAGAGTTTACTGTGCTTTTGAATGTTATTACCAATACCTGGTATGTGTGCATGTTCGTACATAATTGCAAGTGGGACAGGATTGCATTGTATTTTACTATAATTTGTTGGCATGGCAGAAGGCTTTCGTAGACCAGCTCCACTTGTGTTTGATAATAATATTACATGGTAAAGAAGCAGACGAACAGGTACTAAAGGTCCGGGTTAGTATGAACACAAAAATCCAAGAAAGAAAAAGTACAGTTGTGTACATTTACCATAAATGTGGATGTTTGAGTGCATTCACTGTTGCAGTCATCACATTTTGGTTATCCCTGGCAGTGTAGCCATCAGTCGGCCCGAATACCAGAGGCTTAGTATTTCTGCATCAGTTGCTGTCGCTTCAGGACTGATGTCAGGTCATCAGGAATATAAAGTGAGGCAGCCGATGCCATTACCTCAGTTTTTCTTGCCCTGTCAGGAGCCCCCAAGTGGGAGCCAGAATATGGTGGAAGAACCCTACCAGTAGAAAGTAAATACCAAAAAATTTCTTGTAAAGAGAGAGAGAGAGAGAGAGAGAGAAGGGGGATGGAGGGAGGGGAAACCAGGACTGCATCAGTGAATCCACTCATACATCTACATTTACGGTAAGTGTACACAACTGTACTATGTTCTTCGTGTTTCACTGTTGCAGTCGTCACATTGGGTTGATTCCCAAAGCTGAGGAAAAGGGTGAAGGCAGTCAAGAAGACTAGGTGCTGGCTAGGATGCCCTGTAAGACTGCAAAGTCTGCCCTGGATTTGGAGAAGACAGGCAGGTGGTAATGCTTGGTGAAGGTATGAACAGATGTCCATGTTGCAGCCTCCAGGATGTCCCTGTTGGGGACTCCTCTGAGGAAAGCTGCAGAGGTGGAGGCTGCTCTGGTAGAGTGAGTTCTGACCCCCTTAGGAGGAGGTTTTCTGTGTTGCTTGTAGCAGAAATGGATGTTGTGTGCTATCCATTTGGAAATGGTTTGTTTGGATATGGCTTTGCCCTCTGCTCCTGCAGCAAAGCTGACTAACAATTGATCAGTCTTTCTGAATGATTCAGTCCTGTCTAAATAGAATTTGAGTTGTCTGTGCACATCTAGAGAGTGCAGTATCCTTTCCCCCTTGTTTTGTGGGTTAGGGAAAAGGTGGGCAAATTAATGGATTGGTTGAGAGCCACACTGGACACCACGTTTGGCATGAAGGATGGGTTAGTCCTGAGGAAGACCCTGCCAGCATGGAAAATGATGAAGGGCTCTACAGCCATTAGAGCTTGTAGCTTAGATACTCTTCTGGGTGAAGTGATGGCCAGACGCAACGCTGTCTTCCATAAGAGAAACTTTAACTCTGTTGAAGCTGCTGGTTCAATGGGGGCAGGGTGAGCTTTTCCAGCACAAAGTTTAGGTCCCAAGCTAGGGTAGGTGCTCTTCTGGGTGACCTCAATTTGCTAGCCCCTCTTAGGAACTATCTGATGAGAGGGTGTGAGAAAAGTGGGTGCTCAGTGTCAAAATAAGCAGAGATAGCAGAGGCATGAATTTTAACAGAGGAAAAGGAGAGACCACTGTGTAGTAGGTCAGCTAGGTAATCCAGGATGAGAGGTAGGGAGGGCTGTGCCGTATCGGCGCCCTTAGCCTGGATCCAGGTGCAGAACCTTTTCCATTTGTCAGCATAAGACATTCTAGTGCTAGGGCATCTGGCCTCACATATAACATCTAGAACCTGTTTACTGAGATTGGCAGCTTGTTCAGTGGTCAGGGAATAAGCCAGGCTGCCAAACTGAGGGTCTGCAATTGGGGATGCATGAATTCTCCTTCCCTCTGGGTCAGGAGTGTTGAGAACTGAGGGAGATGCCATGGTCTCAGAGGGGACAGGCTGCAGAGCAGTGGGTACCAGTGCTGGCGTGGCCAGTCTGGAGCAATCAGAATTGTCCTAGGTTTTTCCTCCCTTATTTTGAGCAGTACCCTGATAATGAGAGGTAGTGGGGCAAATGCATAGACCGAGAGGTTGACCCACTGGAAGGATAGAGCATCCACTTTCCATGCCCTGCAGTGAGGCTCCCTGGTGCAGAACTTGCTGAGCTGATGGTTGGAGTGGGAAGCAAAGAGGTTGTCCTTCTGGGTGCCCCATTTCTGAGTTATAAGGGTGAAGGTTCTTTGGTCTAGCTGCCACTCATGTGGGTCCAGAAGATTTCTGCTTAAGTCATCTGCCAGAGAGTGTAGAGAGCTTGGCAGGAATTGTGCTAACAGGCGTAGTTGCATGGCTGAGACTGTGTGCCACAGGGTCATGGCGAGCCTGCACAGAGGGTAGGAGTGAGTCTCTCCCTGCTTGTTGATATACCACATTACAGTAGTGCTGTCTGTTTTGATCAGTAGAGCCCCTGGGGGGAGAGAAGGGGTATGAAAGCTGTCAATGCGTGTTGGACAGCTAACATCTCTTTTTAGTTGATGTGCAGATGTATTTGATGTGGGCTCCATTGACCCTGTATGCACTTGCCGTCCAGGTGTGCACCCCAGGCATAGTCTGATGCATCTGTGGTGAGGGTCTGGGCAGCGTCGGGTGGAGAAAAGGGTAGTCCCTTGCTGTGGTAGCATACTGCTGCCCACCAAAGAAAATCTTTCCTTAGGCAAGGTATGATTGGCATAAGAGTTGCCAGGTCTTGAGAGTGTTGACACCAAAGGCCTTTTAGGTACCACTGAAGTTTCCTCATATGCAGTCTGGCATATGGAACGAGTAGAATGCAAGATGCCATGAACTGCAGAGCTTGCAGGATTTTCCGTGTGGATAACTGGGGTCTGGTGGTGAGTTGAGAGAAATAGGCTGTCAGGTATATTTGCTTTTCTGGTGTAAGGAATGCCATCTGGGATGCTGTGTCCAGGCTTGCTCCCAGGAATATAATTTTTTGGGTAGATACTAGTTTGGGTTTCTTTTCATTGATAGTGTACCCTAGGGAGGTCAGTAGGTCATTTACAAAGACCAGGTGCTTGAGCAGCTTTTCCTGACTGTTTGCCTGAATTAGGCAGTCGTCTAAGTATGGGTAAATTTGAATATTTCTTTGCCTGCAAAAAGCAATGGCGGGAGCCAGACATTTTGTGAAAACTCTGGGAGCAGTAGATAAGCCAAAGGGAAGTGCAGAGAACTGAAAGTGCACAGATCCTGCCCTGAAACTTAGATATTTCCTGCATGATTCCCTGAATGGGATGTGGAGGTAGGCCTCTTTTAGGTCTAGGGTGGCTAGCCAAGCATTCTTGGAGAGCATAGGTAGTAGTTGCTGGAGGGTGAGCATTTTGAATTTTGGTATCACCAGGAAGGTGTTCACAATGGACAGATCAAGGATGTGGTGCCAGGTGCCCTCTTTTCTGGGTACCAGGAAAGTACAGTTTTGTACCTACCATAAATGTAGATGTTCGAGTGTACACCCTGCTGCAGTCATCACACTTGGGTTATCCTGTCGTCAGGCGGTCCCGCAGTCGGCCGGAATTCCAAAGTCTTGGTCCGGCATCGGTTGTTGTTGCTTCTTCCCTGACGTCAGTGCATCAGTAATTAGTACCAAATTAAGTAATTTTTGCACAAACACAAAAAACATCCAGCTATAAGCAAATACATCAGGAAGGTATTGTAGAGATTTAGCGAGTTAGATCAGAGGGGATGGAAGGAGGGTAACCTGGACTGCAGCAGAGTGTACACTCGAACATCTACATTTATGGTAGGTACAAAACTGTACTATGTTCATCGTGTTACCCTGCTGCAGTCATCACACTTGGGTAGAATCCCAAAGCTAAGGATGGGTGGAGGAGTTATAGAGGGTTAGAGGAGGCTAGAAGGCCCTGCAGAACTGCAGTGGTGAAGCCAGCTCTAGTCTTAGAGTAAAGTGGTAAGTGGTAGTGTTTGGTAAAGGTGTGTACTGAACTCCAAGTTGCAGCTTCCAAAATCTCCTTGGTTGGAACTCCCCTGAGGAAGGCTGTAGATGTAGCTGTTGCCCTGGTAGAGTGGGGCCTAATGGTAGCAGGAACTGGTTTTCCATGATGGGTATAGCAAAAATGAATGCAATGTCCTATCCATTTGGAAATGGTTTGTTTTGATATAGCCTTCCCTTGTGAAGCTGTAGCAAAGGATACAAAGAGCTGGTCAGATTTTCTGAAAGCCTTAGTTTTATCCAAGTAGTAATGAAGTTGCCTGTGAATGTCCAAGGAATGCAGGAGTCTTTCTCCTTTGTTCTATGGATTTGGGAAGAAGGTGGGTAAGTGGATAGTTAGATTTAAAGCCACACTGGAAACCACCTTAGGCATGAAGGAAGGATTAGTTCGTAGAGAAACTCTGTCTTGATGGAAAATGAGGAAAAGTTCCACTGCCATTAGTGCCTGCAGCTCTGAGACTCTTCTAGCTGAAGTTATTGCTAGCAGCAGGGCAGTCTTCCATGATAGAAACTGTAGATTTGCAGAGAAAGCTGGTTCAAAGGGAGGTAGCGTAAGTTTTTCCAGAACAAAATTGAGTTCCCATGTTGGTGTAGGTGCTCCTCTGGGGGGCCTAATGTTTTTTGCCCCTCTGAGGAACTGCCTTAGAAGTGGATGCGAAAATAAGGGTGGATTCCTTGTTGTAATGGGCTGAAATAGCTGATGCATGGATTTTAATGGAAGAAAAAGAAAGTCCTTTGTACAACATCTCAGTTAAATACTGTAGAATCTGAGGCATGTGAGGCTGAAGTGTGTTTTGGCCTTTAGCTTGGTTCCAGGAGCAAAACCTTTTCCATTTATCCGAATAGGCCTTCCTGGTGCTGGGCCTCCTAGCTTCCAGAATAACATCCATAACTGCTGGGGAAAGAGGAGCTGGCTGGATGCTTAGGTGATTTGCCATGCAGCCAGATTTAAGGTTTTGAGCTGGCTGTGAAGAATCTGACTGTTTTGCTGTGTGTGAGCAAATGGGCAATTTGTGGTAAAATCCAAGGTGGGCCCTGGGCCATATTCCTCAAGAGTGGGTACCAGTGCTGGCGTGGCCAGTCTGGGGCTATGAGTATCAGTCATGGTCTCTCCTTTCTGACTTTCAGAAGCACCTTTGTGAGGAGAGGCAATGGGGGGAAGGCATATACTGTCAGGTTTTTCCAACTGAATGAGAGTGCGTCCACTTTCCAAGCTTGATGGTGAAGTGTCCATGTACAAAATTTTGTTAGTTGATAGTTTTGTGGACTGGCAAACAGGTCTATGTCTGGAAGGCCCCATTTTTGAGTCATCATTGTAAATACTTGTGGATCCAGTTTCCACTCATGAGGATCCATGATGTTTCTGCTGAGGTCGTCTGCCAATGTGTTCTTTTTTCCTGGCAGGAATTGAGCTTGTAACTGAACTTGGTAAGCCTGAGCTGTGTTCCACAAGGTCATTGCTTGCCTGCATAGAGGGTAGGAGTGTGTACCCCCTTGTTTGTTTATGTACCACATTACTGTGGTGTTGTCCATCCTTATTGTAAGTTGTCCTGGATGTAATAGATTCTTGAAGGCTGTCAGAGCATTCTGTACAGCTAGCATCTCTTTTTGATTGATGTGCAGATTCCTTTGATCTGCAGTCCATACGCCTTGAACGCACTGTCCTGCCATGTGTGCCCCCCAGGCATAGTCCGATGCATCTGTTGTCATAGTTTGCCTGGCTGGGGGCAAGGTGAAAGGCTGACCCTTGTTGAGGTGACATGCCTGTGACCACCATAGAAACTCCTGTTGTAGGCAGGGAATGAGAGATATCATTGTGTCCAAGCTGTGGCTGTGTTGAGACCATACGCTTTTTAGGTACCACTGTAATTTCCTCATATGCAGCTTTGCAAATGGTGTTAGTAGTATGCAAGATGCCATGAAACCCAAGGCCTGCAGAATTTTTCTTGCAGGTAGTTGGGTCTTTGTTGCCATTGTTTTGAAATATTGAGTCAGTTGTAGTTGTTTGTCTGGCGTCAGATAAGCATTCTGGGCCGTTGTATTCAAGCTGGCATCCAGGAATGTCATATTTTGTGAGGGTACTAGTTTTGATTTCTTTTCGTTTACTGTGTACCCCAGGCAACTTAGAAGATGTTTTACAAAAGCCAGATGTTGTAAGAGGATGTCCTTGCTTTCTGCTTGGATGAGGTAGTCGTCCAGGTAAGGGTATATTTGAATTCCTCTTTGTCTGCAGTATGCAATTACTGGTGCCAGGCATTTTGTGAAGACGCTGGGTGCAGTAGATAAGCCAAAGGGCAGTGCAGAGAACTGGTAATGGGTTGAACCTGCAATGAAATGGAGGTATCTTCTGCAACTTTGTCTGAGAGGGACATGCAGGTATGCCGCCTTGAGGTCCAACGTTACTAGCCATGCTTTCTTGTCCAACATGGGAAGAAGCTGCTGTAGTGTTAGCATCTTGAATTTGGGTACTTGTAAGAAGGTGTTTAGAATTGAAAGGTCCAGAATTGGTCTCCAGGCATTGTCCTTTCTGGGAACTAGAAAGAGTCTTGAGTAAAATCCTTGGCCTTGCTCTCCAGTAGGTACCAGTTGAATAGCTCTCATGTTCATGAGAGCTGTAATTTGTCTTTGTGCCTCTGCCCATTGATTTTGTGGCAGGTTTGGCATTCCTCTTTTCATTGGCAAGGTGTGAAAATGGAATCTGTATCCTCGTGAAATTATGTCTAGGACCCATTTGTCCTTTGTCACAATGTGCCAGTTGTCTGAAAAAAGTGCGAGTTTTCCTCCCAAGGGGGCTGCCAAGAGAGTGTTACCTGGCCAGATAAGGTGCAAGTCACTGAGTTTGCCTTCTGGTAGTTTGGGACCTGTCTTCTCCTCCCTTCTGTGTTGCAGTGCCCCATTGTCGAGGTTTGTACTGGGCTTGTGGTTGTCCTCTCCCTCTTGGACGTCTACATTTACCCCTCTGTGGTCTGTCAGCTGGAAAGGACCAATTTTTTGTTGGCCAATTTCTGCTGAAGCGAGGGGGCTGTACCTGTAGAAAATCTTTGACTGTCTGCATAGATTTTGCCTTATCCTCCATTTTCTTTAAGACTTCTTCTGCTTTAACTCCAAAAAGAACATCCTGCTGTAAGGGGGCATCTAGAAGCTTTGCTTTAACATGATCAGGCAGAGTTTGTTCCTTTAACCAAGCATGCCTACGTATAACAGACCCAGTGACAGCTGCTCTGCAGGAAGCTTCCAAAGAATCAAACCCACATTGTAAAGTATGTTTGCCCACCTGTTCGGTTGCATGCAACAGATCCTGCATTTCTTTCAATTCAGACTGTTGAGGGAGTGTGCTCTTTTTTTGTTTTAACTGAGACATTAAAAATTGCTGATATTTTAGCATGTGAAATTGGCAATTTAGTGCCCTCATAGCTAGAGTGGCTGAGGTGTAAACCTTTTTCCCCCACCTGTCTAGTGCTCTGGAGTCCCTTTCAGAGGGTACAGGATTTTTTGCCATAGAAGCCTTGGCCCCTTTGGGACCCTGGGAGATAGTCTATGGATCAGCAACAGGGCTTTTATAAAGGAATTTGTGGAAATCAGGCACTCTATAGTATCTGTCAGGTTTGGCTGGAGCAGGAGGCAGAGAATCTGGGTTCAAACTGGATTCTAAGTAAACATCATCCACAATGTCTAAAATTGGGGGGATGGCAAGTGGTCTGTGCTGGGGGAGTAAAAGCAACTCTCTGAGCCTTTTCTTTGAGTCAGAGTAGTCCTGACCTTCCCAGTGAAAATGTTCCCTCATAGTGTGTAAAGTTTCCCCAAAGGAGTAGTCTTCAGGAGGAGAAGCTGAGGGAACAGAATCCTCAGCATCAGAATCTTTGTAAGGGGAGAAGGAGTAATCCTGGTCCTCAGAGGAGCCTGAGGAAATAGACACTTGTTCAGAGGAGGCATAATCTTCCTCTTGTCTAGGCCTTTTGTCGGGTGGGGCCTTTTGTCGGGTGGGGGTTGGGAACCCCTGATTAAAGAGATCAAATCTTCAGCCATTTTGAGCATCTGTTTCTTAGGCATGGGGCCTTGAACTGGAGACTGAAGTGCAGTCTTTTTAGGTTTAATAGGAGTCTTAGTCTTAGGATACGTTTTTATGGTGAGCGTCGTCGGTCTGAAGACGCCTTCAGAAACCGAAGGTGTTTCTGCAGCACTGACATCTTTATCAGCAGTGTCGTCGGTAGGGGCTAAACAAAATGGCTGCGTTGGCCTAGTACTCTCCGCCAAAAGCTCTGAAGTGGTCTCGGGTTCCAGATCTGCGGTAGTCAGGGGCTGCGTCGGGGCTGCGTCGGAGCCTCACTGAAGACCGGTGAACCGGAGACTGGACCAGCAGAGGCCTCGGAGTCTGGCTTGGGTCTAGGCTGCCTGTCCTTATACTTGTGTTTTTTATGCACGCTGGTAGTCGGTTGCTCCGATGGCATAGTGTAGTTAAATTTTCTACCGAAGTAGCGTTGTGCGAAATCAAAGCATCTTTTTATAGTACGCTTATTAAACCTAGCACAAAAACGACAACCAGTGACGTCGTGGTCTGGGCCTAGGCAAGGTATGCAGTAAGAATGAAAATCCTTAAGAGGTATTTGCTTCCCACAAGAAATACAATTGTTAACTTTTTCTGACATCGGTCTGAGGCAAGAAAAGTTTCCCCAACGGGGTACTTAGCTTTATTGAAGACTTCGGATCTGAAATTCGACTTCGAAAATCTCAGGAGTCTGTCGACCGGCACTTGCGAACTGCTTCTGCTTCGGGCACCGCGTGGCAAGAAAGACTGGAGAAAATGGCGTTGGATGCATTATATATACCCCTGGCGCACTGATGTCAGTGAAGAAGCGATAGCAACCGATGCCGGACCAAGACTTTGGAATTCCGGCCGACTGCGGGACCGCCTGACGACAGGATAACCCAAGTGTGATGACTGCAGCAGGGTAACACGATGAACATCAGCATGGAGTAGAAACCTTGGTTTATTGTTCTGCAGGAATCTGCTCTATTGCTCTCGTAGAAAGCAGGGAAAGGACTTGCTTTTTGGCCTCTGCCCGCTGATTTGGAGGAAGATCTGGAAACCCTTCTGGGGTTGGTAGAGTGTGGAAAGAAAATTTGCAACTCTGGGACACTATGTTGTGGACCCAGCGGTCGTTGGTAATGGTGTCCCAGGTGCTTGCATGGAAAGAGAGTTTTCCTCCCAGGGGTGCAGGTGGGCAGAGGGACAGGGTGGAAGTGGAGAGTCATTGTGAGTTCTTACCATGAGGGGATGGCTTTGCACTCCCTGGTTTTGAAGTGGAGGGCCTCCATTGCTTTGATCTCTGCATTCCCCTGTGGCTGTTGTCTGGGGGGGTCTGCTTCCCCAGCGTCTGGGCTGAACTGGCCTGGAGGGGGCAGGAAAGGACCAGTGCTTGGAGGGGGCAATGCCTACTTAACCTGAGTGGCTGGACCTGCAGGAAATCCTGAACTGTCTGCATAGATTTAGCTTTTTCTCCCATCTTTTTAAGACCTCCTCTACTTTGGTGCCAAATAAGTTGTCTTTGTGCAAGGGTGCATCCAATAATTTAGATTTGACATAGTCTGGCAAGGGCTGTTCCTTAAGCCAAGCATGCCTTCTATGGACAGAACCGGTGACTGCTGCCCTGCAAGGTGCTTCTGGGGCATCAAAACAACAGTGTAAGGTGTGCTTAGGTACTTGACTTGCAGAATGCATTAACTCTCGTAACTCTTTATTTTCTTTTTGTTTGAGGAGTTCCATGGTATGTTGCTGAAATTTTAGCATATGGAACTGACAATTTAGTGCTCTAATACCAAGAGTAGCAGAGGTGTATACTTTTTTACCCCATCTGTCTAATGCTCGGGAATCTCTATCTGAGGGGGTGGGATTCTTAGCAGAAGTTGCTTTAATTCCTTTAGGCCCTTGGGAAATAACCTCAGGATCAGCAGTAGGATTTTTGAAAAGAAATTTATGCGAGTCAGGGACTCTGTAATACCCGTCAGGTTTCCTGGGAGTAGGAGGGAGGGTGTCAGGAGTCAAACCAGATCCCATGAAAACATCATCCACAACATCCAGGACAAGAAGAATGGCCAAGGCTCTGTTCTGTTGAAGATCTAAGAATTCCCTGAGTATCTTTTTAGACTGAGGATAGTCCTGACATTCCCATTGGAAATGCTCCCTTAAAGTATGAAGGGTTTCCCCAAAGGAAAAGTCCTTGGGTGGAGAGGCTGAAGGAATGGATTCCTCTGCATCAGAATCCTCATAAGCAGAGAGGGGTTGCATGTCTTCATATTCAGATGCATCAGAGTCATCAGACTCCTGTTCAGATAAAACTACTGGGGACAAATCTCTTTTTCTTTTGGAAGGGGTAGCTTGGCTTCCCCTGATCAGCATTATAAAGTCTTCTGCCATTTTAAGCATTTGAGACTGAGGCAAGGAAGCAGGTGCTTGAGATTGGGTCGTCAGTTTCTTGGGTGTGGTTCATACTCTGGGCCTTAGAAACTTGGTAGTTTTTGAAAGAACAGGAGATGCAAAAGAAGTTGTCAATTTGTGTTGAGAATCGGTAGTGCGAAGTACTTCCTCAGAAGCTGGTGCCTGCTCAGCGGCTCCGGATCCATCCAAGGTAGAAACAACCGTAGGATCCTTAGTTCATGAAGAGTTTTGCGGCAGGGTCTCAGTAGTGGCCTGTGAATCCACAGAAGCAGGCATCAGGGGCTGTGAAAGCACCTCACTGAGGACCAGAGAACTGACGACTAGCTTAACGGAAGCGTCGTCGGTAGGTTTGGACCTGTGCGGTCTGTCTCTGTCTTTATCCTTACTTTTTTTTCGGAAGATCTGCTGTCGGATGGCTTACCAAAGCCATATCGGAATTCGAGGACTGTGAGCAAAAATATCTAGCTACAATAAGGGCCCGACGATGTATTGTTCTGGCATTGAACAAAGAACAAAAGCGACAGTGAGGAGCGTCGTGGTCTGGGCCTAAGCAAGTGACGCAGTAAGAATGAAAGTCTCGGTGTGGTATTTGCTTTCCACAGGCAAGACAATTGTTAACTTTTTCTGACATCGATTAGAGCAAGAAAAAAGGATCCCCAACGGGGTACTTAGCTTTAGAAGACTTCAGCATCAATTCGGAAAACAAAAACACAGGTAGCGGCCGACCGGCACTCATGCAAACTGCTTCTGCTTCGGGCTCCTCGGCAAGAAAGACTGGTGTAATGGTGTTGGCTGCCTTACTTTATATTCCTGACATCAGTCCTGAAGCGACAGCAACCGACACAGAAATACTAAGCCTCTGGTATTCAGGCCGACTGAGGGCTACCCTGGCAGGGATAACCCAAATGTGATGACTGCAACAGTGAAACACAAAGAACATCTACTCAAACCACCAGGCTAAAACATGAAATACTTTAATAAAACAAATGTTACAAGGTGAGCACTTTTGGGAGAAATCCCTTCACAAGACAAATTAATACAATAGAAGCGTACAATTTAAAAGAATAAACAACCAATCAGAATCCAACGGAACCCCATTCAAACCAGGGCTTCTATCAGCCCGTAATTCTATAATCCAGTGTACTTTACAAGACTCCGTAAACTAACAAGATCTTCCTTCTTGGATTTTCATTAACTACTTGTAAGACCAAAAACTGAAAATAATGCCCAGTATTATCTCTAATATGTTGGTATAGGGCATTATGTTCTGACTGTAAACATATGGCTGAAAGATGTTGTAAAATCCTTTATTTCAACTTGCAATTAGTTTTACCCGCATAAAATGAAGTACATGAAACACAACTAGCTGAATAAATTACATTACTCATTTGACAATCAGCATATAACCTGGGAGAGCATTGTTTATGATTAATGGGATGAACAAAAATATTAACGCTAGATATAAATGAGCAAGCTTTACAATGCCTGCAAGGAATAGTTCCAGTTCTGCTTGAAATTAAGGCCGCTGGAGTGAGTGAATTTCTATTCATACAAAGAAGCCGTTTCAAATCTTTATTGCACCTAAAAGTAAAACTTGGACTACTACAAGCAACATTACTGATGACATTGCCCATCAATAAAATTTTCCAGTTGCTATGTATATTACATATCCCACCTATATCACTAATATACCTCAGCCTACCATTATGACTATTAGAAGCAGAGGCAGATCTATTTTGAAGGCCTTTCTGAGACAACCATGGGGCTGCACTAGTACTCCTATATGTGACTAAATCTTTTTGTGAGAGAGTGAAAAGGCTTGCTGTCATGGACAATAATCCACTTAGAAAGTGAAGCTGTTTAATGAATTTAGTACAAATACTAACATAGCCTTGGATAAGGCTGGTGGGTCTTTTTCTGAACTATTGGTGCCACTTGAAAATTAATTCGATAAATTAAAACAAATGCAATGGAAGAGGTTCCATTTAGAGGCATGCTTGCATTTCAAGACTGTACCACGTGGACTACGAGTCCTGTGCATGCTTACCTATGGGGACCTCTTTCCGGACTTGCTAGGTCGCTGGCAAAAAAATTAATTTAGACCCTACCGTCACTTACATGCGGTTACTTATACATTTTTTTGAAGTGCAAGAACAACTGATTAAATCCATTGAAAGGCGACAAGCAGAAATTGAGAATAAGTTCTCTATTGAACATTACCTCATGAAATTAGATTCTTTATACTGTGCCATAAGCTCCTTCGATTCTAAATTGCAGCAAATGGAAACTAAGAAACTCTATAGAGATAATCAGAATTTTTGTAATGGTAATATTTTTGTGTGGCCAAATAGTCATCAGAGGAGGGAGAGAGCTGGATCCACTAACTATACAGTTTCAAGAGGAGACAGTACTGTTAAAAGAGAACAAACCTCCAATGGATGATCTACAAGCATGTTCATCCAATCATGTGGGACTTTCTTTCTTTAGTCCCAGATGGTCTTAACAGTTACATTCTAATTCTGAACAACATACTTTGTTACCTGATACTGATACAATTACTAGTTTTAAAGTGGTTGCTAATCTTAAAGACACATCAAAGTCCTTAGTGAGAATAGAGAATACTCCTTTGGATGTCTCCGGTCTAGGAGCCAGACCGAAGACATTGAATTCTAAATTGTTTTTTCCTCAACTCCCTGTATTGGTCAAGAAGAAAATGAATGAAACGGAGATTCCACTCCAAAAGCAGGGGGCAGAAACACAGAAAAATATCACTATGATAAGATGTACTGATCAGCTTGTGTACAATATTTCTAGTACTGTTTTATCCAATACACAACTACAGTTATTGAATAAGAGTTTTGCTTATATCCCAGCCAAATCTTCTAAATTTAGTGATGTCATCTTAGATCTGAAGTTATTTGGCAGAAACATGTTGCTGCAACAAATGTTTGGCACTAACTCTGTTTGCACTGGGAGGACATTAAAGAAGCCTAGCACATTTATGCCACCGAATATCCGATGACACCTGTTTTTCAATGGTCTTCCAAAAATACACAAAAGTGAGTCTGACCCTCCCCTTCACCCAACTGTTTCAGGCAGGGGATGGATAATGGAGCTGTGTTGTTTTTGAGTTGAGTCCAAACTAAAAATGGTGGTGTCCATAGTACCTAGGATTTTGAAGGACACCACACATTTTTTGACTTCTTTGTATGAATATACATCCAGAACTACCTTTAATGGATGTTTGTTGTTGGTTACTTTGGACGTAAACAATTTGTTCACTGTTATTCCTAATGATTTTGGCCTCAAATTAGTGAAGCATTTCCTTAGATTACACAGCTCTTTCGATAGTAGAACCATTATGCAGATATGCTTGTTATTACGGATAATTTTGAAGAATAATCTTTTTATATTTGACGGCAGTGCTGGGGGGTTACCATGTGCACCCACTGACGCTAATTCATATACAAATATGGTATTTGCTGATTGGGAAGAGAGTATTATTTTAATGTTGAACATGACTGGAAGGAATTTTTGGTTTACTATTCATGCTTTGTTGATGACGTGTTTTTATTATGGACTGGCATGACTGAAGCCTTGGAAAGTTTTAAATCTTATTTGGAATCAACCACTCAGTTTCTACGATTGACATTGAATTATTCATATACCGAGATTGATTTTTTTTAGCTGTGAGACTCACACAATTCATTTAATAACATATGTACTTCTGTTTATAGGAAACCATGTTGGAGAAATAATTTATTGGTTGAAGACAGTATGCACCCACGATATGTTTTTAATAATATAGTTAACGGTCAAACTTTTAGGATGTCCAGATTATGTACAGAAGATGATAATTTTGAATCTGAGACTGAACTTTTTGCATCCTGCTTAATTTCAAGAGGATACCAGGCAAAGGATGTTGATTGTGTTATTCGGACTAGCAAAACATATAGGAGTACTAGTGCAGAACCATGGTTTTCTCAGAAAGACCTTCAAAATAGATCTGCCTTTGCTTCTAACAGTCATAACGATAGGCTGAGGTTACATATGAAATATAGTAGTGATATAGGTGGGATATATATAATATTTATACGTAACAACTGAAAACTTTTACTGACGGATGACGTCATCAATAATGTTGTTGGTACTAGTCCATGTTTTACTTTTAGGCGCAATAAAGATTTGAAACAACTTCTTTGTATGAATAGAAATTTACCAGCTCCAGCAGCCATAGTTTCAAGCAGAACTGGAACTTTTCTTGCAGGCATTGTAAAGCCTGCTCATTTATATCTATTGTTAATATTTTTGTTCATCCCATTAATCATAAACAATGCTCTCCCAGGTTATATGCTGATTGCCAAATGAGTAATGTCATTTATTTGGCTAGTTGTGTTTCATGTACTTCATTTTATGTGGGTAAAACTAACTGCAAGTTGAAGCAAAGGACTTTACAATATCTTTCAGCCATACATTTACAATCAGAACATAATGTCTTGCACCAACATATTAGAGATAATACTAGGCATTCTTTTCGGTTTTTGGTCTTACAAGTTAATAAAAATCCAAGAGGGGGAGAGCATGTTAATTATACGGAGTCTTGTGAAGTACACTGGATTATAGAGTTACAGGCTGACAGGAGCCCTAGTTTGAATGGGGTTGTTCCACTGAAGCCTATTCTAAAGCGGCGAAAGCCCTTTAACTAGATTTTGATTGGTTGTTCATTCTTTTAAATTATATGCTTCTATTGTATTAGTTTGTCTGATGAAGGGATTTCTCCTAAAAGCGCTCACTTTATATGCATTTATTTTATTAAAGTATTTCATGTTTTAGCCTGGTGGTTCAAGTAGTTTTCTTCTTTCTTCTACAATAATACTGCAGAGAAGTAGAGAGTGTTTGAGCAAGAGTACAATACTTTCATACAAGCTGCATTTTCTGACAAAGATGCACGTACTAAGGCATTTATTCCGCTTAATTTAGCTGGTTCAGAGGCCATAGAAAGATAGCGTTGACTTGTGCATGCACCTGCACTGTTTTCAGGGGAGGGGGAAAACCGCCATGTAGTGGTATCAGTTGAATCAAGGGAAGACCCTGAGTGCTTACAACATAAATCTAGAGAAATGTGTAACCCGCAAATGAATATTGCATTGTAACAGCACTTATTTTACACACGGGATCAAAAGCCTGGTGAAATGTTTGCAGCATATATACTTGACTTGAGAAACAAAGCTAAAACGTGCAGATTTGGTGAGTTAAGGGATGAGTTGATAAGAGACAGACTTGTGTGTAGTATTAAAGATGATGCTGTGCGAATGATTGTGCTTTGAGACAGTCATTTAACTTTGGATAAGGCCATTGAGATTTGTCAAATATATGAGCTCAAAGAAAAGCCTACAAATATGCTTACAAATGGGAAATGCATGCTTCCAATACTTTCTAGTGTTAATGTTGATAGTATGCAGCACATGGTTAAAAGAAAAAGGCCCAAGCACATGGGAGTGTTGCATGATCTTTAGCAACCCCCTAGTAAACCCTGAGGCTTTCTAGCAAAATCCAGAGCATGCACAATCTCAGTGAAGCACAAGCATGAGTCAGGAAACTCAAAGCATGTGCCCTCACCTGGCCTCATAGTCAACTGTCATAACTGTGGTGGCAATCATGTGTCTAAAATAGAAAAGTGCTTAGCGCTTGGTCAGCAATGCCACAAATGTAAAAAGTGGAATTATATTCAACGATTTTGTAAATCAAAATAGGTTCATTCCTTTATTAAAAGAGAACATTCAAAGAGACAAGATGATTGATTAGAAAGCTGTGAACCTACTTTTTATGTTGATGATGTGTCTATGCTTAATGAAAGAGTCAATGCAGTTGATTTATGGGCGAAGAATGAATTATTTTGTACTGTTCAGATAAATGGAAGACCTAGAGAGCTCAGAGTTGTCAGAGGTTCAAAGTGCAATGTTATGTCAGAAGAAACATTTGTTAGAGTATGTGCTGGTGAGAAGCTTGATTTGGCAAAGTGTGTGAAGTTTGTTGCTTATGGTGGTGAAGAAATTCAAAACGAAGGTTCAGTAGTGCTTTCATGTTACTCTGCTGGGAACAGCTATGATATGCAATTTTACGTAGTCAAAAGGCAAGTACAGTCATTATTACGCCTCAAGGACAGTTTGAAAATGGGACTACTTTCATTTCATAGGTTCATAGGCTAGTACTAGGCTAATTGCCCTTGTGAGCCATTTTAAGCCTAGCCAGTTATCCCTTGTGAGACTCAAACCCTGCACCTTGTGTTTGTAAGGCAAACACTTTAACCATTAGGCCACCCTCCCAACTAAAATAAACAGCCTCTGCAAGGCTCAAACCCAGGACCCTGCACACCACAGACAAAGTGATTTACCACTAAGCCATGCTAGATATAATATTTAAAAAGGAAGTCCACCATGTAAGCATAAAAGACCACTGTTCTAATTTTGCCCAGACTATTTTTTCTACCTATACTGATCTTTTCAAAGACAAACTAGGCAAACTCCCAGTTGTGCACTCATTTAAGTTAGACCCTGAAGTCTTCCCAGTTGTCGGACCAGACTGGAAAGTTTCAGTAGCTATGCAGGACAGAGTCAAGACCAAGCCAAATAAAATGGTGCAGCAAGGTGTGATTTGTCCAGCTGACGAACTGACTGAATGGGTATCCTCCATGGCAGTAGCTCATACGAAAAGCTAAGATGATATCAGAATATGTATTGAGCCAAGAGATTTGAACAAAGCACTGAAAAGACCTCATCATCCAATGCTTAAAGTCGAAGAAGTCACTGCTCTTATGCCAAATGCCACTGTTTTTTTCTGTTTTGGATGCAGAGAGTTAATTTTGGCAAATTTTGTTTGGCCGAAAATCCTCACTGCTAACCACTTTCAGTACTCCTTTTGGCAGGTACAGATTTCTGAGACTGCCATTTGGGATAAATTCTGCCAGTGAAATCTTCCAGCGTGTCATGGAACAATTTTTTTTCTGGTTATCCGTGTGCTACTATAGAAGATTATATTCTAGTAGGAGGTAATGGTGAAGCAGAGTGTGACAGAATCCTCAAGAAAGTTCTGGAAAGAGCACATGACATGCATCTTAAGCTGAATCCTCAGAAGTGCCAATTCAGGCTATAAGAAGTTACTTTTATTGGTCAGTTGTTTACCAGTTCAGGCTTACAACCAGATCCTTCCAAGCAAACAGCAATTGTTGAGATGCCAGCTCCAGATAATGTTCAAACCTTACAACGTTTTCTTGGCATGGTTAACTATCTAGGCAAGTTCATACCAGACTTGAGCCAACTTTCAGCACCTCTCAGAGAGTTAACACGCAAATATGTATCCTGGTCCTGGTCAGAACAATACCAAAGAGCATTTGATGTCCTGAAACAGAGCCTTGCCAGTCCACCAACTTTCAGATACTATGATGTTCATAAACCAGTCACTCTTTCTTGTGATGCTTCGAAGTTTGGTCTTGGTGCAGTCATTCTTCAAGCGGGTAGACCAGTAGCCTGTGTATCCAGAATTCTAACCCAAACCGAGATGCAGTATGTGCAGATTGAGAAAGTGTTCTTGGCAATTATGTTTCTGTGTTCGAAGTTCCATAATTATATTTTTGGCCACCCAATTCGAATCAAAGCACATCACCAACCTCTAGTCACTATTACATGAAAGCCTATACATACAGCTCCTGCAAGACTGCAATGCATGATGTTGAAATTGCAAAAGTATAATTTCAATCTTGTCTACACAAAAGGCAAACTCCTTTATCTTGCCGATACTTTATCCAGATCACACAGACATACCACTGAACAGCATGAAAATGAGAAACTTTTCTTCCACACGTCTTGATGAACTTAGAAGTCACACAGCCTCAGATCCAATACTTCAGAAGCTCAATCACTTTATCAGTCAAGGATAGCCTTTAAAGCAATCTTGTTTACCAGCAGAAGTGCAACCTTATTTTCCTTACAGAGATGAGATATTGTTTGACAATGGTATCATCTTAAAAGGTCCAAAAGTGATTGTTCCAAAATTCTTGCAACAAGAGTATATTACCATCTTGCATCGTGGCCACCCGGGAACTGATTCTACCAAAAGAAGGGCAAGAGGACTTGTATTTTGGCCTTCTGTGCCAAAGGATATTGAGAGAGTACTTTCATCTTGTTCTGTATGTAATAATACTAAGCCACATCAACAGAAAGAACCACTTCAGCTAAACGATATTCCTGAACTACCATGATCGACAGTAGCTAGAAACATTTTCGAATGGAATGGTCACCATTACTTGGTGTTAGTAGACTCTTATAAAAAAAAGGGTTCGAGACTGGCCTACTTCCTAATCTAGCATCCAGTACTGTCAGTACTACGTTGAAGCATCATTTTGCAGTCCATGGTAGTCTGCACAAAGTAGTTTCTGACAATGGTACTCAGTTTACAAGCCATCAGTTCAAGAAATTTCCTGAAGAGTGGCACTTTATTCATGTTATGAGTAGCCCTGAGTACTTACAGTCAAATGGCTTGGCATAATGTGCAGTTCAAAGTGTGAAACAGTTATTAGAGAAGTCGAAACAATACAATAGTGATGTTTTTCTGAATTTACTGAATCTCAGAAATATTCTTCAGTATAAACATCTTGGTTTACCTGCACAAAGGCTTTTGTCAAGACAAACCAGAACCACACTACCAATTAGTAGCAATCTGTTGGTTCCCTGTGCTAAGATCAACAAAGCAGTGAGAGTTCAAATTATGAAAATATGTTTGTCCCAGAAGTCCTATGATGATAAGTCCAGCAAACAGCTCAATCCATTAAGAGAAGGGGAGATAGTGAGGATGTAGACGTCCAAAGGTTTTGATCGGATTGGAGTCACGAAAAGTGTATATCCAGAACTGAGACTGTACATTGTGGAATCACAAGGAGTAGAATTTAGGTGGAATCGGAAACATTTAGTACTAATGTCCGAGCCTGTACTGCAGCATCTTGCATGTGAAAAAGACACTAGATCTCAGAGTGAGTTAAGCATTGTTCCAGTTCCAGAGGACATTCCAGCAAATATCCCTGTTCCTGAGAAGATTCCCAAAACACCGGAAGCAGACTGTTCACCAATGACTGTCTCTGTTGCTAAACCCGGTCCTAACTGCTATATCACTAGATCAGGTCACATTTCCAGACCATGTTCCAGATACACGGCAACTTGGACATGAAAGTTGTGTTTATTTCTCAGTGTCTGTATAATTGCATGTCTTTTTCAGATGTCATTTTATTGTGGGAAATTCACTAAAGAGGGAGGATGTAGATCAGTATGTATGTATACCTCTAAGAAGCTTTCCATGGGCTTGCACAAGTTCATAAATACTAAGCACGTGTGAGCCAGACCGCCATTTTGTAGAGAGCTGTTGAGATGTAAGCATGCATGTATGTAATAGTCTTGTCAGTTAATCAGTTTGTTTACATTTTATGTTGCTGCTATCTATCCTGATGTGGTTCTATATAATAAAGCATATAAACAAACTACCCTGCCTTTTCATCTTGGATCATAACACAGGATGAGCGGCAGACTGTAAACATATGTTTTACTGGGGCAAATAGACAAAATATGTTGTCCATTGTTCATCACTAACACTTTGTAATGGCTTGGAATTGTGTATTGCCATATCATGTACATGGAACAGAAGGACATGTCATTCCCCATGTGTTTTGGATGACAGTTGTCATGATGTCCAGCTGGCATGATGTAGTGTTGTGTGCCATGGGTTGGCAATACTGATGCCATGTGGGATCATATACAGGTATATCATGACTATGTGTAGTCTTCCTTTTCTGACTGCATCAAACAGCAAGGTAACATTAATCTCTACACAGTGTTACAGATAAATTATTATTTGTCAGTACATTATGCAGTATTAGCCGTATTGTCACATCCATTATATACTCACGCAAGTCCACACCTTCTGGAAACAGTTGTACACATTAAATGATTCTACATGTGAGTGCACATGGATCCATACTGAACACATAGTTTTACCTCTGACAAATGAACATTCTCTGACTTAGGAATGATGAGCTGTAATGATGCTCACAGGAGTGTTCACTGTTCAGTAATGAGCAGGATCGGTAACATACACCTCCCTTTGTTTATTCGACATCTGCATGACAGTATACATATATGTGGTTGAAATCCATGTTGATGTTACATGATTGCACTTTACCGTGCATGTGTGTTTTATACATGGCCAGTTCTGTGGGCACCAGCAATCATTCTGCCCATGTGACATATATTTTCCATTTGGTTTAACTGTATTTTGATTTGGCTTCTACAGCACCTTGTGTGGTATACACATGCAAATGCAGTGTGTCAACTAACCTTGCCCTGCTTTTCCCTGATGTGGGCCCAGGTTGTCCAACTCCCTTCCACTTTCATGTTTCCCTATTACAGTCTGCAAATACATTTGCCTTAGTTGCAATTATTGACCACTTCGATGTATTGGTTTGACACAGTGAACATGTGCCGAATGTATGGCCATTTTATGATGCTGGACATCTGCACACAAGTCACTATCTACTGCTTGCGCTATGTCCTTGTTCTCATTGTACTTGTGTGTTAACCAGTATACTTTGTTGACACTGATATGCACAATCTGCTATATTTATTAAGCTGTAGTGTTATATTTTTGTAAGTATTCTTACATGTTATCAGTGTGTGTATGTGTATTGACCTTGATTTCAACTACATTTCATTTAGGTCAATGTCAGTCACGCATACACATCTACACCTGTGTGTTGCCTTTGACATGGCATATGTGTGTGGCATACATGCATTCCATTACACTTTTGTTTGGGTTGTGTACACCTACTTGAGTCTGCAGCAGCCATTTTGTTGCTTTTCTGCAATACGTCTGTTTGGTATCATGGTTGGGTGTTTGCCTTTCACATGCATGGTCATAGGTTTAGTTCCGTCCTCTGCCAGAGTTATCTAGCATTGTTAGAACTGCATTTGCTCATATGGGATGTTGCTTGACTTACACCTGCACTGCTGACAGACTGCTTGAATATGTGTTTGTTTATCCAATTTGTACTGAGATCCTAGTTTACTACCCTCCAACACACATCTATCATTGATCATACCCTTCCAGGTATTTATGCCACACAATTTGCAACATGTCATTATGTAATAGCGCATAGGTAGACATGTTTTCTGCATTTCACCATGGTTGGTATGCATCTCATGCTGTTTGACAACTTTCCATCGCCTGTGTTGTGCAGTGTACATCTGTGGAATTTACATGTCCTTACTGATTTTTTTCCAACCTTTGTCTGCCTTGTGTTGTGATATTTATTCTATGGGAATACCTGCTGTGATGTCCTTTTTCTCCTCTTTTCCTATATTTCCCTTTCCTTTGGATCTAAAAAACAAAAAAGGTGGCCTATTCCCACAAAATAAATAAATAAATAAATTGTCCAAGCCCTTCTGACTTTCTGCAGATTTTCCTATTCAACATCCATCTTGTGCCCCTCTTCTTCACTCATACCCCACATCTTCTTTTCTATCTCCCACTTTCCTTGGGTGTGTGTGTTACTTGTGTTCCCCACACAAGTCCAGAACCCATTGTTAGCAAATCTTAGCTGTAGCAATGTGGCCATGCTTGCCCTTTGCATGTACAAATGTTTTTATAAGAAATTTTACAGATTCTGTTGGAATCTGTAAGTGCAAGCAGGCATATTTTATTAGTACATGTCTTACTGAGATATCCATAGTTATCTCTGAGCTTAGTGCAAAAATTGCTGATGCTATATTACAAATGTCACTGGAGCTTTGAAGCAAGTATTTTTTAGGTGAACGAATTATGGAAATATCTGTAGTTGTCTGTAATGTTTCTGGACAAATTTCTGAAAGTATGTATTATGAATGCCATGCTGCTTACAGTGGGATAGTTTGCATTTTTTTTTTTGGTATAACAGAGTCAGTAATATTCCTTATTGGACATATCCTGTTACATATATGTCTGTATAACTATCAGGATGGTTGAATTGTGATAATCTTTCCAAACGTTGTTAATATGCAACATTTTGACACCCATTAGTCATTGCTTACAGACTTTTTTGGATTTGTTTAGTGCACTGTTGCTACTGCGATACTCTATTGTGTCCTGAGCTATTCTAAGTTTCTTGTGATACATTTACATATTACAATGTTATTTGCAAGTTTAGCATTGATTTCAGAGTAATACACCAAAATTCACAAGCTTTACGTAATCTGTCTCCTTATATCTGTGATAATCATATTCAAATTTATACTGTTTATATCATTAATATTCTCAAAATAAATTCTTCACACAACTTTTCCAGAGTTTCACCATACTTTTACATAAAAAAACTGCTCTGTTGTCTCTTCTTCCCCATAAAAATAAACACACTCTTTCAACTTTCTCCTTTACTGATAACTTATTTGTTACCAGTCTCCATAGGAAATCCTGACACTCTAACAGCTTGGTAAAACATTTTCCTTACTTTAATGGCCTTAATTACCCTTTCTGGTAAATTTTCCCATGATTTTACATGACAATCTTGTTTCATTACATTATTATACCACATAGGTTCATGGGTATGTACTAGATTACCCTGGCATTGTGCCACCAGACCTTAGTTCCCAGTGCCTCTGTCGAGTAGAGCCACTGGAGTTATCCCCGGGATGAATTTTCTGTTTCTCATCCACTCATCAAGCTTTCTCTTGAAAAGGGTCAGTGAGTTGCTCTGCTTGACATGTATGGGAAGTCTGTTCCATATCATGGGCAGTCTCTGGGTTATGAACCTGTCCCTCCAGCATGTTCTGTTGATTGTGGTAATGAGGTTGAGGTCTCGGGAGCGTGTGGTGCGGAGGGATTGGGATTTCTTTAGATGCAGCATTTCTAACAGAGCTGGGTCAAACATGGCTTTAAGTCAAGCAGAGATCACCTCTAAGTAGGCAATATGAAACAGAATAGTTGGAGTTTTTTGAGTCTGTCCATACAGGACAAGTGTTTAAGGCCTAGGATCCTCTTTGGGAGGTACATTTGTGGTCTCTCCAGTTGTTGCAGGTGTCTAGTGAGGTACATGCCAAATGGGGCATTGTACTCGATGATTGGCCTAATGAGGGAAGAGTAGAGGGAGACAATGACCTCTTTCTTCCTGGATGCAAAATCCTTAGTAATAATATGTGCCACATAGAAGGCCTTTCTGACCACAGTGGCAATGTGGTAATCATAAGATAGGTTGCTGTCAACCTGTGTTTCCAGATTTCTTATAACACCTTCTGTGTTCAGTGGACTACGATCAATATGGTAATTTTTCTGTATCATTTTTATTTTTCATGTTAGTAGTTTTTCTTGATAATTTTAATTTCTTCATTTGCACATTCTTTTTCTTATTCTCATCATCTCCCTGAACTTTTTGCACTTATATTTAAACATTTTTACTATTAATTTCTCATTCTCTTCCCTTACCCACTTAATACTGTTGTTGTGTCTTTCGGCTTTTCCCGGTTAGGGGTCGCCACAGCGGAACTCCGATCCGCTAATGATTGGAAGTTGATTTTTACGTGCTGAGTTACCAGCCCTGATGCACAACCTTCAAAGGTACGCCCATTCATGCATGTCTCCATGCAGAAGACGCTCTAGCTGAGAATCGAACCGGACAGCGTCTTACTGTGAGGCGACAACGCTACAGCAGCACCACCACTGCGGGTACCCACTTAATACTTAACTGTACACAAGTTTAAAAAAGAAGGACAAACGACTGGATTTAGTAATCTTAATCCCCCTTCATCTTCACTCATTTAAAACACACCTTTTTTCAGTGGGTTCAGTCTTGAACCCAAAATGAAAGAAAACATCAATTGCACAATTTCCTTTTCATATTTTTCTGAGATCATATAAATATTTGACATATATGCTATTTTTCCCATTAATACAGAATTCACTAGATAAACCTTTTTTCTGGATGCTAATCTATATAGCCTTCAGAGAACACATTTTTTTTTCATTTCTTTTAGTAAACCCTCCCATTGCAGTGGCAGCTGGTGACTTCAAATCAAAGGTGGCCAACTAGAAAGGGGTGGAGTTAACATCATGGGGCGGAGCTATGTTACAATGGGAACAATCAAATTTTACATAAAATAACTGCTCAGTTACTACTGTACAATGCTGAATAGCTTACCAAATACTAGACTAAATCACAGTTCAGAGCTAATGAGGTATTTAGGTTATGCTATAACAGCACAAAACCTAAACATCTCTAAACAGTAAAAGTTTGGTTGGTCTTGACTGCATGAAACTATTATGAGTACACATGATGTAGTAAGCATACATTGTACTGTATCAGGTAATTTGCATTTTGTACAATGCCAAGTGGAAATCCCATTGTACTGTCTTAATTTATTATTCACAAATCAAGGTCACTCCAATGTGTCAGTGGTTCTCAGAGACAGTGATACAGGCGTGTATGACACCTGATTTTACCAAAGTACACATTAATCTTGCAAAGCTAGAATTACAACAGTAAACAACAGGACCAGTCAACCCATTTCATTCACAAAAAGCACTCCCTCCCCATTACCAAACAAAATTATCTGCTTTGACCCTGCCAAGATAAAGTAGAAATAATAGTAACATTTACATTAAACACTTGCATTAATTTCATTTAGTTGACAAAAACATAAGTCACAACATGTGTGTGCCAGCTCGCCTTACACAAATACAAATTTCATTTTATTTTAATTTTGTTTACCTAGGTTTATCCAGCTGTCTTTAGTCAAAAAAAACTTTTCAGTATATGTCTGGGGGAAAAGCTCTAACATATTACAAATATTTTTAAACATACATTCAGTGTATACATGAAGAGATATTTATAAAATAACAAATTAAGATTGATAATTAGATTATATTCATCTGAAAGTACAGACAACTATTACAGTCTTACAAAGCCAGAATTACAACAAGTAAACAGCTGGACCAGTTGTTTCATTCACACACAGCCCCAATCCTTATTGCCCACCCCACCCACAGTATTCAAACTGATCTTGTGAGGTTAAAAGGCAACACTGTTATTAATACATGTATTTTTTCACATAAACAATAGCCAGAATTCAGAGTTTGTATTCAATCTTACTTGACTCAGATGCATATTACTCTTGCAAAGCAAGTCAGAAGTTCAACAGTAAGGCCAGTCATTTCATTCGCACATACTGGACATAGCCCCCAAGCCCAACTGCCTACCCACAGTATCTACTTTGAGACTACAATGTTTAAAATAATGAAGAGAGAAGACAATGGTTACATTACTGTATTTCTTTTGCATCACATAATCAAGAGTTTGGAGATGATCTTACTTCAGTTCTCCCATACACACTTCAGTCACTCAAGGCCAAAGTTTCAACAACAAAACATCCACACACCATCCTAATCTATCTTAACTGACCCTGAAAAGAGATATTAGTTTAAAAAAAAGTTAATCTGCAAGCAGCCCTCAAAACACACTGTGTACCTAGTACGTGTTTGACCCCTGCCAGAATATTTTATTAGAAAAAAGATATCCACAGTTAAGCAGCCTCCAAAACACATTGCCTTTTTAGTATCTAGTTAACCCTGCCAGGATGGTATATTAAAAAAACTTCCACAGTCTTCAAAACACACTGCCTCTTTAGCATTTGGTTCACCCTGCCAGGATATTATATTAAACAAAAAAAATCCACAAATAGTCTTCAAAAGATATTGCTTCCTTAGTATCTGGCTCACCCTGCCAGGATATTATATTAAAAAAATCCATCAACAACCCCCCAAAACACACTACCTCCTTAGAATCTGGTTGACCCTGCCCGGACATTGTATTAAAAAAATCCATTAACAGACCCCAAAACACATTGCCTCTTTAGTATCTGGTTCACCCTGTCAGAATATTATATTAGAAAAAATCATCAACAGCCCCCAAAACACACTGCCTCCCTAATATCTAAGTTAACCCTGCCAGGATATTATATTAAAAAAGGATGTCATCAACAGCTTCCAAAACACACAGACCACTAGCATCTGACTGACCCTGCTGGTGTATTATGTTAAAAATGGAAAATCATCAACAGTCCCCAAAATACATTACCTCCCTAATATTAGGTTAACCTGTCAGGAAAGTCATCAACAGCCCCCAAAACGCATAGACCACTAGCATCTGATTGACCTTGCCAGTGTATTATGTTAAAAAAATAAAATCAACAACTGTTCCCAAAACAAACTGCCTCCATAGTATCTGGTTAACCCTGCCAGGATAGTATATTAAAGAAAAAAAAAGTCATCAACAGCCTCCAAAACACACAGACCATTAATATCTGGTTGACAATGCCAGTGGAAGAGAACGCAAGAGCAACAGGAGGACTTATCAGTAGCCACGTTGCGTATTTAGATTACTTGATGTGGTTCCTCACATAACAGTCCATTCGGATTCTAATTTACTGTGGTTAAAACCGCAATGACTTCTGGACATCTTCACTGAGACCTGCAGTCTTCTTAATCCGGACGGTTTTTAAGAGTCTGGCGACAGAAAAATAGTCTTTCCCCCCTTTGTTTTTAAAAGTAGAACTCAAGCATGCATGCGCGCAGCTCTGAGTTCCACGAATCATTGCATTCTCGACATTACAGACTAGTTTGCAGCTCGCACTGCTACTAGTGTGTAAAAATAGCTATTTTAACTTTTTTTTTTTGACAGAAATGGAGGGGGTGCAGCCCAGCAGCCCAATATCCCGAGCTGCCCCTCTCTTATGACATCATAATTACATCAGATTTCCCAAATTATATCCCTAGGAAAGACACTTCATTCACTGAAAAATACATACCCCAAATTTTCACCACACAACCCAAACTATTACTTCTATCTTTATTCAGGGTTATTCCCATTTCATTTAAATATTTGTTCAGACAATCCAACACTTCCCACATCCATATTTTTGTTCTTAGCAAAACTACTAGAATCACCACCTCCTTTTGCATCACATATCTATCATCTTTCTTTTTATAAGCTATTTCACTCACTATCACATTCATTATCAATGCAAACAATATTCAACTCATGGGACATCCTTGCCTTATACACCACTTAATGCATATTTCTTTACTCAAAAACACACTAGCAACAACAATTAAACTAAGAAAAAACTGAAGCTGCAGCAAGGCGAATTCCAACAGTAAAACTTTAATAAACAAAGTGTTTTCATTCCCTAAAAAAATAGGACTTCATCAGTTAAAAAACACATCCTCTTCCAAACTATTTAATTTCTTACTTGACCAATGACAAGTTGGGTTCTAGTTGAAGTACACTGCTTCCAGGTTTCCTTAAAGACACAACCATCAAAAAATATATACACCTTCAAGAAAACATCATATCTCTCAGTTAACAAATATAAGTAAATAAAAATATGAGTATACATAGTTCAAATAAGGAATGTAATCAAAACTGAAAAATCATTTCACTTAAGGTTCAATAATTATGTGGCCACATCTAACAAAATCAAATGGCCATCCTTGTCTTATACCACACTTTATGCATGTTTCTTTACTTAGCTACCCTAACGCACTGACATACACACACTCCTAATTCTATTACCTATTCCATACTTCTCCATAACATCCCACAATGCATCATGTCCTACTGTATCATATGCCTTCCTAATATAACCTACCGTACGTTTCATATCCTGCCTTCTAATTATACCATCATTCACAACTTCTCTCACAACCAGTAACAATTCTTGATATCCCCTCCCTTTTATACCATATATCCTTTCTTTCATAATATCCCTCTTCCTTCCTTCCTTCCATCCATTCTCTTCTGTATTATTCTCATAAAAAATATCCATGTTATTTAGTGTGATAGGTCTCCGATTGTATTTTTTATTTCATTCCTCTCATCTTTCTTCTATACAAATTTTAATATTACAGTACATAACTCTTCATAAACAAACTCTTCCTTCAACCAGTCATTCAATGCATTTACAAAATACTCTCTTTGCCAATCTGTTAATTTCTTGTACATAGGTTCATAGGTAGGTACTAGGCTATCGGCCCAAGGGCCTACGTAAGCCTAGCCAGCAAGGTTCCATAGCTTACGCCACCCAAGAAAGCTATTTTCCTGTGCCACTGTCCAGCAGAGACACAGAAGTGATCCCCAAGGTGTATTTCATATTTCCCATCCACTCATCAAGATTTTTCTTGAAGAGTGCTAATGAACTTTGCTTGACATAGATGGGTAGCTTGTTCCAGAGAATAGGAAGTCTCTGGGACAGGAATCTATCCCTCCAGCATGTCCTGTTTATTGTGGTGACAAGGTTTAGGTCTGTAGAGGGTGTAGCCGGAGGGATTGAGATTTCTTTAGGTGTAGCATGTCCAACAGCTCTGGGTTTGACATGGCTTTATATGTTAGGCAGAGATCACCTCAGAGTAGGTGATGTGCTACAGAGTAAAGCTGGAGTTTTTTGAAGCGGTCAGTGTAGGGCATTTGTTTGAGGCCAGTAATCCTCTTTGTGAGGTACTTCTGTGGCCTTTCCAGCTGCTGCAGATGTCTTGTGAGGTACATTCCAAAAGGGGCATTGTACTCTATAATGGGTCTAATGAGTGACGAGTAAAGGGGAACAATGACCTCTTTTTTTCCTGGATGAGAACCCTTTTATGATGAGGTGTGCCACGTAGAAGAACTTTCTGACTACTTGTGGCGATGTGAATATCAAAGGAGAGACTACTGTCCACCTGGGTCCCAAGGTCTCTTATCAAGCATTCAGTGTTAAGTAGATTGCTGCCTATGTGGAAGTTCATGGGTACAGAGTTTTTACCAAAGTGGATGACACTGCACCTTTTGGCATTGAGCTTGAGGTCATGGCTCTGACACCAGGCATCTGTCTCAGTGAGGACCTTCTGTAGGATGTATACATCATTTGGGGACTTGACTATGGCTCCTAGTTTGCAGTGATCTGTGAACTTCATTAGTCAGAGGCCTTCTGTGTTAGCCTGTACTTCAGAGAAGTAGATACCAAACAGGAGAGGTCCCAGGACAGAACCCTGTGGTACTCCACTTGTCACTGCTTTGAGGTCAGATTTGGAGTCTGCAACTTTTACACTGTGGGTTCTGTCAGTGAGCCAGTTGGCAACCCATCGTGTGACGTAGGGATTTATACCTAGTTTAGTGAGTTGCCCTTTACAATCTGGGCCTGATACTGAATCAACATTTACTGCCTTGGTACTTCATCCAATTCACTAACAGTAATTTTTTTTTCAAATGCTTCCTTAACTCATTCTGGGTTATTTTACTTTACATTTTACATTCCATATTTCCTTCTTTTTACTCTTTTTTATTTCCACATGCTCTACTATAATACTCATGATTTGTTCATGTTCTTCCTACATCTCCTTTTAGATTTTTCATTTCCCTCATTTATACTAATATCTTCCTTTATTTTACCAAAATCTGTAAATACCTCCAACCTTCTCCCTTGTAAGCAATATCTCTGCCTAAACAGTAATGGCTTATTGTTTCTAAATTTCTTTTATATATTTCGTTTTCCATATCATAATACTCATTTCTATTATTCTGTAAATCTTTTATTGCATTTCTATACATTTCCAATACTTCACTTTCTCTTTGTTTCTTACATCATCTTATTATTCAAAACAAAACGTTTTATACTTCTTTTTAAATTCAATTCACCATTCAGACTAGTTTTTGTAGACATCCTGCATGGTTATATGATCCTACCACATCTGCAATACTCCCCACTCCGCAATGTCATCCCACAATTTCTCATTTATTCTTTTAATCACATTTCCTATTTCATATACTCCTTTAAAAAAAAAAAGCATTGTAACTGTATCACTATCTCCTACCCCAAGCCTTCTGATAATACAAAATAAAAATTTTCAGATCCAAGTGCCCATATCTGTGAGTGCATTGATTTTTGTTCCACACAACTAGTTTACCACATTTTATCACTTCCTGTATTTTTCTTACATTTTCCCTTAAATCCATTTAAAGTCCACTGCAATTATAATTTTCATGGTAATCACTAAATGGTCTAATATTTGATGAAACAGATGATCTTTCTGCTCGCTAGTTATATATGCATACAATGCTATAATTCTGTAAACATGTTCTCTTCAGCTCACATCCACAACAGTTAAGCTTCCTTTCCTTACCAATGTTACATACAGTATTTTCACTGCTTGTTTTTCACAACACCGCCACTCCAGAACAACATTCGCTTCCTAAGTTCCATATTATGCTTCCACCCCACAATTTTCCTGTTTGCAGTCTTTCTTCACTTTCAGCAGTCTTAGGTGGTGCAGTGGGGCAGCGGTTAACGTTGTCACCTCACAGCAAGAGGTTCTACGGTCTGATTCTCAGGTGGGGTACCTTCTGTGTGGAGACTGTATGCCCTCCCTGTGCTTGCGTGTGATTCCTACAGGTACTCCGGTTTCCTTCCACATTCTAAAGACATGCATCTGGAGAGTTTTTTCCCCTGTGCCTCCACTGAAAATAGGCTCTGTCCTAATTGGACTTTACCAATCAATAAATGTTAAATAAATAAATAAAATAAATCTTACATCCTCTAATAGAATAACATCCTCATCGCATTTAGCACACAATTTCAGTATCCCTATCCTTCTTGCAGTATTAATAATAATGTTGACTTTTCCTGAAAGTACTCTAAAATTGTGGCTTTTCCTTCTTTTAAGTTTAAGGGAAAGGTTTTTAAATTTTCGTTTTCTTATTTTTACTTTTTCCTCAAATTAATATTTTTTTCCTGGGTTTACATACAAACAATCCTTGATCCTCAAAATCAGGTTTTTTACTGGCTAGAACTTCAAAAAAGTTATTAATATCAGTCCCTTCTCCTGACCTGTCTTCCTGCATGCACGCTCTTCTCTTCTCGTTCTTCCCCTCCATATTTTTCTTCTTCTACAGTTCCTTCACCCTCTCCCCATCCTCTTGTTGTCCTTTGTGCATGTTTTCTTCCTTTCCCCTTATTTTTCGTTATTTACTGTTTAGTCTTGACAAATCATTCAAAAGTGCCCCTTTTTTATACAACCTGCATTCAGGCACAGACCTTCTTACTGTATGCCTTTTCACACTGGTTATATTGTACCTTGTCACAACCATTAATCCAATGAGAAAAGTCCCCATAAAGAAAAATGATTTGGACTGGTCAGGATATTTTAATGTTCCTCTATGACCAGCCACAAAAAATTAACACTTGACAAGCATTTCACCATTTTTTTTTTCAAATTTCAAAACAGCTTCCATCTTCCACCCACCACTCTAAGTTTTTCTCATCTCTAACTTTTACAATATTATCAATGGTTTCATACGGATCTTCCATGCATTTTTTAACCTCGTCGTCTTCCAGTTTATCAGTTCTAAACTGTAAAGTAAATGTTTTTAAAACTTTTAAGTGAGTACCAGAAAACAAATAATCATTCAACAGCTAAATGTCCTTTTTGTTACACAGTTCCATAAATGTTATCACAAGTCAGTCAGTTTCAAATGTTTAGTCACAAAGTCTCTGTCCCAATATGTATAAAGACCGAATTTTGAATGTTTTAAAACACATAAGAGTTACCAAATTGCCCCATATACATAATAGCTGTTTATTAAAGTGTTATTTTTTATCTTATTCTCACAGATGGTATTCTCTTCTTTTAAAAACAGTTTTACTTACAGTTTGTTGCTGCCCTCCTTTTTTGCCTACTGCATTATTTGCTACCACAAAAACATGCATCCTCTCAGGTTTGGTACTGCTTTCCTTTTTTACTTCCTGTAAGTGCTGCTCTTTTGCAACATCCAAATCACAGGAATCTTTGTTTACATTGTGAAGCTCCATAGAGAACATATCTCCAAATTCTCACTTTCTACCTACAAATTCCCCATAGCTTTTCGCTCCTCCTCCATGCTACTGCTTCCATCTTTTTTGCTGCTGTAGGAGACCCATGACACCATCTTGCAGCTCCAAAGAGTAGGGGAAGTTCCCCTATGTCCTGGCCAAATTTTCCCGAATAGTATAAAGTATCACTTTGGGTGTCCCCTGAAAAGAGGCCACCCAATCAACAAAAGATAAATAAAATAAATAAACCATCTTAAATTTCTGTCACTTTAAAATAGTATGCTTAATAATTTATGTTTTTACAACATCATAATATACAGAAATAGCTTTGTGGCGGAAAAGGTGGAATAACAGTAGAGTAAAGCAAAGGGCTAATGCTTGTACCTACATATAGACTATATCTTTCAGAGATTCTTTATGACTTATGGTATTTAATTAAAAATGTGCATCTAAAAATACCACTATGCCACCATTTCTTTGAGTACTAATTAACACAAATTGTCAAATTCGACAAGTTAATATGAGCTGCAGGTTTTAAAGGTGACTTGACCTGTCATAAGGATACAAACAGAGCAAAAATCCCAGCTGCAAAGGCAATGCAAGATAATTTTCTGTTCGGTGTAGATTCACTTTGAGCAAAGTCTTCTCTTTCTTTACACAGATTCTAGTACTACAGTGCACCCAAAGTCCTATTATAAATATGCATTTCTATTCCGCAACTTGGCTGTCTTACTCAAAAGTAATTCTAAACAGAGATTTTTTAAGTGCCAATCAGTAATTAGTTTTTATATTCTTGTCCATGTTTTCTCAGTTTACTGTGATTGCTTGAACAGTATTTTCTAAGTATACCATTCGAAACAGTAACCACTGTTGGAGTCCTGGAAGAAACAATGGTAACTGCTGCAGTTAAAATTGACTGAGTTTTAATACTGAACACTGTCATACAGAAGCTTTTAGCCTTTCCATCAAGTTAGAGAATATACCCCATATGGTGTGCACTTGTGTCTTCAGGTTCACTCTAGCAATACAGCAACTAGCAAATTGATAAATATTGGAAAATGAACATGTCCACCTCCTTAACTCCTTTATTTGTTTACAGGTTGATTCAGACACTTAAACAGGAATGAGTACATCATTTTTCAAGATTTACCCAAGAATTCATCAAGTACATTTAGCTCAGTTCAGCAACAAATCCATCGCACAATTAACACAGTAGGTCATCACAAGTAATCAAAGAAAATTTTGTCAAAAATGCACACAATGAAACAAGTTTGCAAAATTCATCCAAAGCGTGAAAAACACCACATTATCTCATTGATAGCCCAAACAGCAACCTAAAACCAGGAAAAAAATGTTTCTGCAAGAGGGTGAGCCCCCATCCACCATACATGTATGTCAGTGTTTTGGCATGGCCTCTAATCACTGCTATTTAATTATTAAAAACTGAGGTTGTGCATCCTCAAAGATAGGGTAACAACTGGTTACCAAGTGAAAAGAAAAATGACTACTTGACCTTTTTTAAAGCTGTACAACCATGGGCTGAGCATATAAAATCTAAGCCATCAGCTATAACATAGGTATGTCTACCTCTCAAAACCACTACTTGCACATCAATAGTTATCGTAAGAACTACAAAAGCAAGCACCCTTCCACAACAATTCCAACAATATGACAAAGCAAGCAATCAAAGAAATACACTTTTGGCAAACTGGATTCAACAAAGTGGAAATAAAAAAGTTAAGATGTAAAACGTTGGATGAAACCATAGTATTACTTTACCAAGAAATAAAATTAGGCAAGGCAGCAAGAGAAAAGGCACAGATAATTAACATTATATATATATATATACATATATATATATATATATATATATATATGTATATATATATGTGTGTGTGTATGTATGATGTATATATATATATATATATATATATATATATATATATATATATATATATATATACATACGTACACATACACAAGCACAAGCACACACATCTTTGCCTTTTATTTGTCCTGTCATTAGGTCTTTTTCTTGCAGTTTGCTACTGGTGCAGATCTATAAGTTATTTAAATATTTGCTAGTTAAAAATGTCATATAATTGTAAAAGAAACACTTAAAGATGTCAAATTCTGGAACCACTATCCAGTGCTTTGTCCAAATGTTCATTTTGTCTTAAACTTACTATAATTTTCTTTGCTCATTTTGTCTGTTTCTTCTTATCAACAGCTTTTCCTTAAGTACTAATGTAAGTGACTCAGATAGGTTTGCCTCCACATTACACTTTAAGTGCTAATGCCCAGTAGCACTGGCTATTAATTCAAAGATTTTCTTCACTATTTGCATACAGCTCTTTATTTTTTAGATATATAATACATACCTTGTGTAAATGTTTCACTAACATAAGTCATCACTACTAAGTACATTTTGTTGTTGTGAATCACTGCCCACGTCATATTTTACTTTACTTACAACATTCCTTCTCTCCTTGTTTCTTACATTACATATGGAAATGCGTCTGAACACACTGAATCTATCCTGATTAGCAGAGTTTAAATAAATAAATGAATATAAAAGTAATACATTACAGTATGCACAAATGTTTATATTCTATGGCTTACTGCCATCCATCCATGGAACACACGTGCAATCAATGGCTCACTCAACAGTCCCTTTGTCAGTCCAGTGGTGATGGACTTAACACTACAGCATTAAAGCAATTGAGAGAGTCTGGTGGCTGGCAACTTCAATTTAGTGTTTTCGTTTTTTAAAATCCTTTAATATTAAATTACTGTATCATCCATTCAGTTCCACAAAAGAACAAGGAGGAAGAAACATCGACTTGATCAGAT
This sequence comes from Protopterus annectens, assembly GCF_019279795.1. NCBI lineage: Eukaryota > Metazoa > Chordata > Ceratodontiformes > Protopteridae > Protopterus > Protopterus annectens. The sequence goes on along the minus strand of NC_056744.1, from coordinate 446,109,654 downwards.
CCTGCCAGGCAGCTAAGTTAAAAAAAAGAAAGGAAAATAAAATAGAAAGGATAATGTGGGTTTACTCAAGCAAAGAAAAAAATATTTAAGTGAAGTCAAAGAGAAGATTGCAGCAACTACTGAAGAATAACATGGCCTGCTTTGCTGTCAAATCACACAAGAATTTCGGTAATAGATTCTCATTCTGACACTCAATTCGATTCAAAGGTGATCCCTCTTTATCCCAGCCCATCAAATATTAAACACTCGTATTAATGCCAGGGTGTCATCGGCTTATGCTCTCACAGCTATTTTTTTCCTTTCTCCTTTACACCAACTCTAATATTCTCAATGTTATCTAAACATGCCTGTGTGTACTTTTCTTCTTATCTGTTTCTTTTTCTTTTTAATAACTAAAATGGTATTACCACAGGTCTTTTTTAAATATATAGTATATGGAGGCTTTGCAATTTTTAAAGGCAAAGGGCTTAGAGAAGAAAATGAAAAAAGTAAAAGAGAGCGAGAGGAAGACGGTGTAAGTGTGTGTATAAGAAAGGAGGACGGGGCTGGACACATTTCATTTGACTGATGTCTTTCAACAAGGGCAGTCTACCTTGTCAAAGCCCTGGCTTGAGATGAATTGGCATATCTATTCAACCTGTTTCTGCATGTCACACACTACAGTTTCATATTTCTAGATAAGGCGCGAACACTGATTGCTACTATGACACTCTTCATGTTCCTTCTCAAATGTATTTCCACAGCTATGCAAAAACATATGTAACAAAAAAAGTTAATTAAAGACACACACAAATGTAAACACAATATTTTGCATTAGAAGATTGCAAAAGATGTTTTATTTAAAGCCTGCTAGTCTTAAGAAGTCGGGTAAGCCGTTTATGAAAAGCACTGATCTACTGGTGTCTATGTGTAAACAGCTACATATAATACATACTGAATAACAGATATAACTATATCTATATCTAATATATATATATATATATATATATATATATATATATATATATATATATATATATATATATATATATATACATACACACACACACACAGAATATGTGTGTGTATAAAATGTAAATATCTCTCTCTCTCTATATATATATATATATATATATATATATATATATAAATATATATGTGTGTATTATAGACAGATAAAATATTTATGTAGATTAGATATACACGTCATTCTATATTTTACTGATTTGTAGCTCAAGGAAAAAAATTGTTCATTACATTAAAGCTATGGAATTAATCTGAGGTAAAAATAAGTACTAATAATGGTCTTGTACGGAATAGATTTATATATGTACACACACACACACACACTTACACACACACACACACGTCTGTGTGTGTGTGTGTGTGTGTGTGTGTGTATATGTACACAAACACACACCTACATGTGTGTGTGTGTGTGTGTGTGTGTGTGTGTGTGTGGGTGTGTGTGCACGCACAAGCATGAAATTTAATCTATTGAGACAGCAGCTAATCCAATGTCATGAATGTTGTTCTGAGTTACTGCAAACATAGGGTACTGAAATCATCAGACACTTTGATGCAAACACTAGGAATATGCTCTTTCCCTGCTATTGTGTGATCTTGGAGCATATACAAAATGGATGCTGTGTAGAGGATTGCCCTCTCCTGCAAAAAAAAAAAAATATGTTATTTTGATGGTCTGTTTGGTAGAGTGAGTCTGTGTTTGTGTACTTAACAGGGTACATGTATTTTGGTTTATGTCCTATAGAGAGATTAGAGAGATAGAGATAGATCGATAGATATTTGTGTGTGTGTGATTTAGGGTCATAGTTTGTACTGTGCGTATGTGTTTGCATAACTGTCACTTTAATGTGGAGCTTTTGGACATTCCTGGTACAAATGCAATGAGGATGGGGCGGAAGGCACAAGCTGTTAGGGTGTGTGATTTACCAGTGCCAGTGATGTGGAGAGTGCAGTAACAGCACTATTTTATGAAGCAGTGAGGATATCTTACTTTCATAAATGAATACCAATACCACATTTGTGGTCTTGACTGAAGACATGACGTGCTCAATGTGTTGTGTGATTTAACTGTAGCAGACAGCTTGTTACATTTGTAGCAAGCAGCTTGCCACAGTAACACAACAAACGTTTTATTTTTTTCTTGCCTTCAGATTTGATAAGATGTTTTTTGTCTGAGTTGGAAGGGAGCCAGTCAGGGGAACTGCAGTGAGTGCCAGTTGACCTAGCTATGGTTCTGATACCTGATAATATAAATGGGTTGTGTGTGTGCATGTATGATTATTTTCTTATTTTTTTATCATTTGTGCTTTAATCACTATTTAACTTGACAACTCAGTATAGACTTAAGCTTGCACGCGCGCGCACACACACACACACACACACACACACACACACACACACACACACAAACCTCACATGAGTACTATGTGGTAAAGTAGATCAGTAGACCACCACAACCTGTTTAGTACATAGAGTCAACTTGGTATTAGGAAAACCTTCACACTTCATTTTAAATGCAAGCTAAAAAAGGTATACAAACAGACTGAAGACCCCTAAACGTACTGTGAACCTTAAGGGCATATTCAACTAGTTAATTAAACTGATGTGCTTCTCCCCATGGCAGGTACAGTCTCGGAATTGCAGGTAATACATTTTCAATGTTTTAGGACATCTGATTAAGCAGACTTCAATAACAGAAGCGTGATCATTAACAAATGTTATCAGCAGTGGAGTGATAGTAAGGGGGGAGATGAACACTTAGCAATAGCCACTGTATGCAGTTAATGGGATCAATCACTATGGGTTACTAATTCCTAATATAAAATTATCAGTATATCTATCTTATTAATGTTTTCTTATGTTTTATAAGCAAGAGAAAAATATTAGTGATTGTGTGTGTGTGTGTGTGTGTGTGTGTGTGTGTGTGTGTGTGTGTGTGTGTGTGTGTGTGTGTGGGGTGGTTCTGGTAGTCCGTGAGCACAAACCAGAAAGGAAATTCATGCAATTACTTATAGATTTAAGCTTCAGACAGTGAAAATGCTTTAAGTAGCTATATTTTACTACCTAAAGCTCTCACCAGATTCCATCATGGCAAATGCACTTTAGTATTCCTGAATGTACTAAAAAGCATCTTCCCAGAAAGGCAACAGTATAATATATTGGGACTGCTGAATGACGTTCAAGAAACAATGAGATAGGGCACACAAAAGGTGACAATGACTGAGGAAGTGGTAGGACAGACAGAAGTGAAAGGTGAATATTTTGTGCAAAACTGCTGGAAAACTTTGGTTATTGTGAAAAAAAGATTTAAATAATGGCCCTAATAGGCGGAAGAAAGCCCTTTAGAGTCATTGACAGTTAATAACAGAAAAACTGATGGGATCTTGGTTTGTGATTCTGCTAAAGTTTAAAAAGGTGAGGGCTCCCAGAAGAACAATGCTATTTAGCCTGTTCTTGGAATGTGCAGACATCCAAAGGATTACAGAACATCCAATATCGTAATGCTTTACTAGTCTGGTGAAAGAGAAAAGGAGAAAGAAAAACAAGTCAGGCAGCCTGACATAGATGTTGGGTAAGATAAAAGGGGTGCTCTGTAGCAGAAAAGGGGTGAGTTAGTAAGTTTGTAGCTAGCAGACTTGGGTCTGAAGACAACAAGGATTCAAGTAAGCATAGCTCTGAAGATCAACTATGGTGCCTCTCTGGATGCCAAATAATATTTATCAAAAAAGACAACAGGGAATCAGGCAAGCATAATTCTGAAAAAACAACTGTGGTGCCTTTCTGAATGCCAAATACCATGCATCAAAATGTCAGCCTGTGTTGCTTCTCCCAACGTTAATAAGATGTTAAGCACTTTCTCACAACATAGCCCAGCATACAAGTGGTTCAGGTCAGTAGTACGAACTACAGTAAATTTGGCTTTCCAGTTAAAGCACAGGATGGCAGAAACAGACTTATAAGGCCAGGCAAAGTGATTAAGAATGGTCGGCACTGGCTACAATTATCTCAAATGGCTATAATAATAAAGATACTGCAGTCATACTACACAGAGACTGTATGTGCAGCTAAAACATCTGTAATATGGAAGATATACAAAGTAGAATGTAAAAGAACAAAAAAACAAGTGTAGAAGTTTTCAAAACCTTGACATGCAAGATTCCCCTCAAGTACTGAAACAAAATGACTGCATGTCAACTGAAGAAGTCATAGGAATAGGCAAGAGAAGGGCTTGGTATTACACATTAAGTGATTGCACAGCAGAAAAAAAATAAAGCTTTGGAAACAAAACATATTCTAGACTGCAAAGAAAATGATATATCCAATAAAGAAGGTAATGTTTCTATATAAAAAGTTAAAGACTTGTCTAGAGTCCTGTGTATAATTAAAAACGCTTTTGAATGTGATGCCATTAAATAAAAGGCTAGTTTGCCTTGCCTAGACTACTGTCTATAATTGTGGAATCTTTCTGTAAAGTCAAAGGAAAGGATTGTTAAGAGTGGGTGCAGGAGGTGTACAGTGGTCAACATCCCATGAAGGGAGAGGAGGGACACATTTAACACTTCTGTCTAACTCACGTGTGCAAAGCAGGACCACAAAGTGAAAAATCATTCAAACAGTGCAGGTCATCAAAGAATGACAATGTGTGTATGAGACAGCAGCAAACAGAAAAAGTGTAACAGTACTAGACTCTAAGAAAATCCTGAAGAACTAGGAGAAACTGCATACGTTGAAATGTTTCTTGGGATTCTGAAAGCTTGCAATTCACCATGGAATCACCAGAGTACACAGTAAGAGGTACTGAATCGTAAATAGGATCTGAACTGAAATTAAACATGTGAATGTTCTGCAGAGGATGAGAAAGCAGAGCATGAATCTCATGGAGACTGTACATAGAGATACGTAGATTATGGAAAATGTCAAATCTGGAAATGCCTGGACATTCAGTTCTACCACTATCCTCTGAGTGACTTTTTTTAGTTTTATAAATAATTATATCAAATATATCGCACAGCAATGTACAGGAATTAAAACACACATTTAATTTAGAGATGTAGATAATAAACTAGGTTCATCTTTTTCCAGGTCTGGACTCTCTTGTCTAATCAATCTGTTTGTTCTATATGTAATCTTTTAAGTTTAAATAAACTGACCTGCCAAATCCCATCTATGTTTGAAGTGACTGAGCAATGAGCATGCTCGTTTCTTCCTGTTGCTTTAGTTGAAGAGGCTGCGCAATGAATATGTACTTTTTCTGCTGCTTTATCTCACCTGCTCACACCTGTGCTTGTGAAGGACAAGTGAACATCACAGGTAAACTGTCACCTTAATTAAATTAAAAATGAAAAATGAAATACGCCAGTATCACCTTCCTAACTCACCTTTATGCTGAACTCAAATCCTTCATCATAATTCCCGCTCTAGTATTTTAGTATAAATTAATTTTTTTATAATACCATTATGTATACTGACTTAATTTATGCATGGTTACAAAATGCTAGCTCTTCCTTTCCTTCACCTCAAAAAACAATGTGTGTGTACAGATTTACTTTCTCTCTTCCATCTTGTGTTAGTTTAGGTCATCAAGTTTATTTATTTATTTCTTCTGTTTACTGGGTAGTGTCTGACTAGGCCAGGGGCCAGTTTTCAGTGTAGACCCAGGGAGAAAAGCTCCACAGGATTACAGAAAATATATTTTTGCAACAGAATACAATGCAGGCAATAGTACAGTACAGTCAATAGAACAATGCAAGCAATAGTACAAAAAAACCAGCAATTACTCAATACAAGTAGTGGAATAATTTCTATATAAACAAAATTAATAAACAGACGAGAGGAGGAAATGCTGAGAACAGTAGTAGAAGAGGGTTAAGAATTATCCTGGAGAATAGCAAGAGCATAGCCAATGATTAGAACTGATTATGGTTAGGATTTTTTGTTATTGCCTCTGGAAGAGTGTTCCAGAGTTTGGATATCTTGTGAGAATAGAGGGAGTCGCCATGACTGTTGTGGGAGTTGGCAACCTTGAGTAACAATTTGTTAGATCATCTAAGAGTTCTAAGATTGTTACTAGGTTGGACTAAGTAGGAGATCACAGGGCACTTGCTGGGGTGATAGGTAATTTTGTGGGTTAAGGTTAGCTGATTAAATAATAAAAGGTTGGGGAGCTCTAGCCAGTCTAACTGTGAGAGAGCTGCACAATGGTGAGATCTGTATGGATGATTAGTGGCATATTTAGCAATCTTGTTGTAGCATGCTTCAAGGTTGTTGAGGCGTGCATGAGCAGTGACAAATCTAGCATTGGGAGTTAACTAAAGTTTGGCCCTGTATAGGGTGCCAACTTTTTTGATAGTTTGTACAATATGTTTATCAAATTTGAGGTTATTATCTGTGGTAACACCTAAAAGTTTAGTGTGGTTAGTGGGGACTATCTTGGTACCATTTGCAGAGGTAATAGAGAAAGTGGGCATGGAAGATTTTGTTTTTTGTTTTGTTACTGAAAACTAGTATTTTGGTTTTGTTGGGATTTGAAATGAGTTGGTGGTGAGAGAGGTATGTTTCTATGTCCTGAAGAGATGATTGCATTTTTTCTTGTAGTTCTTGGGGTGAGGAGGCGGAGCAGATAAGTGTAGCATCATTGGCATACTGTACTATGGAGGCAAGTTGGGTTGCTGAACTAAGATTATTTGTGAATATTATAAAAAGAAGAGGGACGAGTATAGAGCCTTGTGGTATGCCCGTGGTGATGGGTAGAACGGAGGAAATGGAGTTTTCCCATTTTGTAGCCTGTTGTTGATTGCAATGATAGCTATGGAACCAAGTTAGTGTTGGAGGACTAAGGCCATAGGAAGACAGTTTAAGTAGTAGCTGCTGGGATATGGTGTCAAAGGCTTTGGACATATCGAGAAATATGGAAGAAACCAGCTGGCCTTCATTCATGAAATGATGGATGGTGTTGATGAAAGTTAGGAGGGTGGTACTGGTACTATGTTGAGGTCTAAAGCTGTGCTGAGTACTGGAAATGAGGTTATTGTTGGTTGTGGATACAATTTTCTAGGATTTTTGCAAGGGGAGAGAATATGGCTATGGGGCGATAGTTGATTAGTTCTTTGGAAGTTCACAAGAAACTTACAAAGCATGATAAACAGCATTAAACTATCTTTAAAATGGGTAACTGACGTCATCTTGGAGAAGATTTTTCAGTCATGACAAAGGTCACAAGGTCAACGGCAAACTCAAAACATATGGATAATACATTGTAGCCAATCAACCAACTTATCATTTTGAAGAAATCAGAGTATGTTTGAAAATCACTGTGGACACAGTGACCATACAAACCTGACAGCATCTGAAAGTCAGGATAAAAAAAAGCAGTCCCATATACAACATCAGTTAACCACTGCACTACTGCAGCAGTTATATGTGCTTCACCTTTTATCTCAAGACACAGGACCCTTGTTAGTCCAAAAGTTAGAGTGCCTGTAAAACCTGTGCTGGTCTCACCTCCGTGCCCCAGTCTCTTCCTACGTTTTTAGGTTTTCCATCACAGTTTTGCTGTAATACCTGCCCTCCACAGTATATAGATGTTTTGATACTTTTATCCCTGTTTTCATATTTGCATTCCTGTACTGGTGGTATTCAGCTCTGTGCTGCACTCCTGAGTTTATTTTCAGAGAGTTCAGTATTTCTTTTTTTACATTCAGCAATAATTTTAGTGTTCAGATCATCAGTAACATGTCATCAGTAACATGTGTGACCCTCCCAGCTGCTGTTAGTTTCCATGTCTTTTTTTTTTGTCTACCTTTTTCTTAACCTGTGCCATCAGCAGAGGTAACTCTATAAGTTCTGAGTTAAGTACAGGTTTTTCAGTTCAGAGGTGCACAGCTTTATGGGAATATGCAGCTTTAATATTTTAAAATTGGGTCGCTGAAGTTATGGATGGTCCCACATGTGTGCTTGTGATACATTACCTGTACTTCAATAAGCTGATTTTGGTTATTCTAAGATGTGATTAGCTCACCATCATGGTTTAATATGGATGAATCAGAACAGCAAATCATGGCAATATCCTGGTCCTGTTACCCAAAATTTTGCAAACATGCACATTTTAAAAGGGCCTATGCACTAGTCTTTGAGCCCTTTCAGCCAAACACACACACAAAACTTAAATTATAAACAATTAATGAATTGTCATATCACTACCACTATATAATGCTATTCCAGTTCCCTAAGATTTACATAGCACAATGCCAGCTTAGATGGAATTGTGATTAACAGTTCACCGTAATAGCACTTTATATTGCAATATAATGCATCATTGTGGGTGATCATGTGAACAGGCTAACTAAATGGACATAGATTTGCTTCAGTACAGTGTTTTCAAATGTGCAAGTGAAAATTGAGGTATCTGCTAGATAATTTGTATAAAAGGGATTGCAAACTGTGCTAATATTCAGTGGGAAGTGTTGACCAGGAAAGATACTGATAGGTTCATAGGCTGGTACTAGGCTATCTGCCCAAGGGCATTTATAAGCCTAGCCAGAGTGTGTCGGCCTTCGCTGCCCCATTGATTAACTGATCCTCTCTCAAGGAGAGCCAATGAAGTGATCCCAGGACTGTATTTTCTGTTACCCATCCACTCATCAAGGTTTCTCTTGAAGAGTGTTAGTGAGTGGCTCTGCCTAATGTAGTTTGGAATTTTGGTCCAAAGCATGGGGAGTCTCTGTGACAGGAATCTATCCCTCCAGCATGTTCTATTTATTACTGTGGCGAAGGTTAGCTCACTAGAGTGCGTGGCTTGCAGTGACTTGGATTTCTTTAGGTGGAGCATGTCCATCAATTCTGAGTTGGACATGGCTTTGTAAGTCAGGCAGAGATCACCTCTGAGTAAGCGATATGCCACTGAGAACAGCCGGAGTTTTTTCAGTCGGGCTGCATAGGACATATGTTTGAGGCCAGTAATCCTCTTGGTGAGGTATCTTTTGTGACCTCTCCAGCTGTTGGAAGTGTCTTGTGAGGTAGCCCCAAATGGGGCATTGTATTCTATGATGGGTCTGATGAGTGATGAGTAGACGGGCACTATAACCTCTTTATTTCTAGATGCGAACCCTTTAGTAATTAGATAGGCCACATAGAAGGATTTCCTAACTACTTTGGCAATATGATTGTCAAAGGAGAGATTACTACTCTCCAGCTGTTGGAAGTGTCTTGTGAGGTACATCCCAAATGGGGCATTGTATTCTATGATGGGTCTGATGAGTGACGAGTAGAGGGGCACTATAACCTCTGTATTTCTAGATGTGAACCCTTTAGTAATTAGATAGGCCACATATAAGGATTTCCTAACTACTTTGGCAATATGATTGTCAAAGGAGAGATTACTATCTACCTGGGTCCCCAGATCTCTTATTACCTCTTCTGTATTAAGGGGGCTGCCACCTAAGTGGTACTTCGTGGGTGTTTTGTTTTTCCCAAACGAGATGACTCTGCATTTTTTGGCATTTAACTTGAGGCCATGACTTTGACACCAGGTGTTCTTCTCAGTAAGGCCCTTTTGGAGGATGTCGGTGTCAGCAGGAGAGTCAATTATGGCTCCCAGTTTGCAGTCATCGGCGAACTTGGTTAGCCATAGTCCTTCTGTGCTTGCCTGTACTTCTGAGAAGTATATGCCAAATAGTAGGGGTCCCAGGACCGAGCCTTGAGGGACGCCACTTGTGACTGGTTTAGAGTCGGACCTGGAGCCCGTTATTCTTACCGTGTGAGTTCTGTCTGTAACCCAGTTGGCAACCCATCTCATGACGTAGGGGTTTATGTTCAGGCTGGTGAGTTTTTCTGTAATACCCGAGTGGGGAACGGTATCGAAAGCCTCGGAGAGGTCAAGGTAGGCTGTGTGAACAACCTTTCCCTCGTCTATGGCCTTGGTGACCGTCTCAAAGACGTCAGCCAGGTTTAGTAGGCATGATTTGTCCTTAACAAAGCCGAACTGGGTTGGGTCAAGTGTTTGGAGGTTCCCAATGTCTTTAATGAGTTCCATGATGATGTGCTCCACAACCTTGCAGACCAGGCTAGTCAGGCTTATGGGGCGATAGTTACCAGGGTCAGTTGTGGCCCCTCCTTTATGGAGTGGAATAACCACTGCTGTGCGCCATTCTGTGGGCACGTAGCCTGTGGAGAGGCTAAGGCTGAACAGCATGTTTAGGTGGAGGGTTAGTTTGTTCTGTAGTTTGTGCAAGACGCAGCCTGGGACACCATCTGGCCCCATTGACGCTGTGTTTTTGGCTTTTGAAAGGGCTATTTTCACCTGTGCGTCTGTGATTTCCGAGACACTACACTTTTCCCGGATTGTTGTGGGCCGTTTTGGGAGTGACAGGTGGTGAAGTTTGCACTGAATCTATCTGCCAGGATGTTGGCAATATCAGTAGGTTCAGTATATTTTGTGCTATTTTGCACTAGTTCAGTGCATATCTGCGAGTTGCCACTTAGATTCTTAACATAGCTAAAGAAGGCTTTGTGGTTATCTTTTGAATCCATGGCAATTTTTCTTTCGAAGTTAGCCTTAGATGATTTTATGAGGGACCTTAGTTTCTTACTAATACTGATCAGGGATGTCTTTCCTTCTTGGGATTTGCTTTTTTTCTGAACTAGTTTCCTTGTTCTATTGTATAGCCTGTTTATGGCAGGAGTCCACCATTCTGGTTTCCTTCTCTTAGAGGAGTGAGTCTTGGTTTTGCTAGAGATGGCACGATCCATGCATCCTTGTAGTTGCTCATAGAGTGCATTTGTATAGGTTTTTGCATCTTGGGCAGCGTTATCTTTTAGAGTGGGGGCTGTGAAACTTACTGCCTCTGTCTTAAGTAAGGTGAAGTTTGCTTTAAAAAGTTTTTTACTGTGGTTTCCTTAGTTGGGGGTGGTGGTAGGGTGTGGACATCCAGAGTGATTAGTTTAAGGTCTGATCTAACCAGTGACGGGTTGACCTCCGGTGTGGAACACCTATCACCCATGTTTGTGATGACCAGGTCCAATATGTTTTCACCTCTGGTAGGGGAGTTTACCAGGTGATCCAGGGCATTTGAGTTGATGAATTCCAGGAAGCGCTGGGCCTGGGAGTTTGTACTCAAGTAGTTTTCTTAGTTAATGGTAGGGTAATTGAAATCGCCCAATATCAGGGAGTTTGGTAGTACCTTCATGTTTTCCAGTGTCTCCAGAAAGGTGGAGTGGTGGTCCTGAGTCATGGAGGGTAATCTGTAACAGTCCACAATTTGCATTGCAGATCAGCCTGATGTTAGTTGCACATGGATGATCTCAGAGAAATCATGCTGCGCCACTAACCTGGAGGTGTAGGTATCCTTGATGAATATGGATACACCCCCTCCTTTTGTGTTTCGGTCTATGTTCTGTGGCCGAAATGTGTGGTACAGGTTGTAGCCCAGTAGTGCTGGGGTGCTCTCTGGAGCCTTGAACCAGGCTTCAGTTACTGCACAGATGTTGACGTTCTCCATACTGAGGAGTGCTTTGAGCACGTGCATTTTGAGATTTAAACTCCTGGCGCTGAGTAGCATAACTCTCAGTTTTTTGTTAATTGTGCTGTTTACGGAGGTGGGTTTGACTTTTGCTCCTTGCCTAAAAAAAGGCACTATGGGGCAGCAAGAGCCTTGGCCAGTATTTGAAAGCCTAGGGGTGACAGGTGCAAGCTGTCTCTTGTGAAGCAATGCAGCTTATCGAGCATGTTGTCCCAGGTTTACAGACACTGGATCCTCTTTGAATGACATGACACCGGAAGCTTAGCCAATTGTTGAAATTGATATTTTTTTCTTTATACTGAGGAATCATTCTTGGTGAGGGCAGGATGCTACTGGGTCTACTTTATGCGCTCGAAACACGAAAAACCCGAATCCAAATAGCGCGACACATAAAGAGCAAACCGAGAATATGTCGAACGTACTAAAGTGTGAAATTTAAAACCTCGAACCGTCATAGTCGGCCAACCCACCACCCGCAACACACTTCCTACCCAAACACAATAAAAAAAAAAAACACACACACACACACACACATATATATATATATATATATATATATATATATATATATATATATATACATACACTAACCAAAACCCTACTTCTAACCCTAAGTTAAAGCACCAAAACCCTACTGCTAACCCTACACTAAACCCCACATACACAACTATCTATGCACTATCCTTAACCCTTCCCTAACCCTAAGGTCCGTAACTACTGCACACGTTCCCTATGGAGCTATACCCAAACAAACTAAATATTCCACACACATACACTTAACAAAACCCTACAATAAACCTTACATACATTACCTACACAAAACCTTACATACACTACCTACCTATGCAATTACCTTAGCCCCTCCCTAACCCTAAGGTCCGTAACTATCGCACACTTACCTCACGGAGCTATAAAGCAGACAGGCCAACTATGCAAATTCGATATTTCCACTTTCATGGTTTCGTTCATTTGACTTATTCGCGGTTCGCTCTTTATGTGTCGCGCTATTTGGATTAGTTTTTTTCATCTTTCAAGCACATAAAGTAGACCTGATGCTAGTCAGGGTCATACCAGCCTGGGTTACATGATCAGAGAGCTCTTCCATGTCTCTTTTCATGCAGTCCAGGGAGGTACGTCTCAGGTCATTCACACCAACATGAATAATGACAGAGTCATATTTGTACTTGTTCTGGAGTGACCTGAGTGCTTGTGTTATGTGGCGGATTCTGGCTTCCAACAGGCAGCTAACAGTAACCTTCTGCTTGTCCAGCCTAGTGAGTGGGACGTCAGTGTGCCTGACTATAGAGTCACCTATTACTAGTGTGTTAGGAATGTTATTTCGCCTTAAGGGCTGTGATTGTGTGGCACACTGATTTTGTGTTAAATGTGTTGTCTGGTTTGTGACAGGAGGTGCAGATTGTTTGGATGTCTGCTTTGGAGGTTTCTGATGCTTTTGCAGGCTTTTATTTAGAGCCTTTGAGTATGATTTTGTGTATTTATGTGTATTTTTTGCCAGTGCTGGTTTAGTAGGTCTATGTGCGGCTGGAGGTGTGGTGCAAGTGTTAACCTTCTCCTCTTGGCTGTCTATTCCAGTCTTGGGTGGAGACAGCTTAGCCTACAGTTTGGCTGTATAACTGCATCTCTCGCATATGTTAGTGTTTTGTGGTAGGAGGAGAGAGTTGCCGGTGTACATGAGGCAGTTGTAACATTGCCTCAGGATACCCAGATTCACCAGCTGGACTGGAGAGTACACCTGAAATTGCCCTTTGGTCATGCCTGAATAGTAGGGTGAGCTGCTTGGTTGGTGAGGTGAAAATAAAGAGCGTTGCCCTGCTGGACAATAAAGTGTCAGGGTATATTAGTGCTTGCTATTAGGTCTAAGCAAGTGCTGGGCTGTAGGATGCTTTTTGAGTGCTTAAGATGAGAGCTAGACTAGTTTCAAGTGAAAAACTGAAGAGGAGACTTAGTGGAGCCAGGAATAATTTAACCCTAGCTAACCGGCACTGCCTGGTCCATAAAACCATACAAACGTGGTTTTTATAGCAGGGGAATGAAAGAGATAAAAATTAGCCCAAAATGGCCAATAAACTACTAACTTCTGGGCTGGAACCACTCCTCCAAGGACAGATAAGGCTGCTCAAAGCTCCCCTCTCTCTCAGGTGAACACAGAAACTTCCTTCTATCCAAGTAAGGTATGGGCAACTCAGAAACTTGTAACACAGCCCTGAATTCAGCACTAGCCTGAAAACTGGACTATATTAGCTTAGAAAGGTGGGACACAAGGAATTTTTTCGTTTTGTTTTTTTTGAAAAGATAAGGCAAAAACAGTAAAGAATACACTTAAAACAGCTTTAAACAACAAACGATCAAAAAAGACTATCGCACTTTAGTGTGTAGCCTACAACAGTTAAATTATTTAAACAAAAAATTACTTTTTAAAAGTGCAGGCAGTCAAATAAGTACAATATGTGAAAAAAACAAGCTTTTGAATCACAATAAATGCTGGAAAATCGGCGTTTAGGTGGAAAACAGTTAAGTACGGCAAGAAAGTACAGATAATCACTCCAAAGTCTCTCTTCTAAGCTAGAAGGCTTGTATCAGTGTAAGGCTTTCTAGTGTTTCCAAGTAGGTTAATTACAGGAAAGATGGGAAACATGCACAGATGTGGTCTTTTAAACCAGAAAGTTGAAAGAGATGGACAAACTGTCCAAATGGTCAATAAACTACAATTTCTGGGCCAAGAACCACTCCTCTTGTGGTAGACAGGCTACCTAGTGCTTACCACTCCCCCACTGATAAGCTAGAAGGCTTTCCTCCAACACAGAAAGGCTTGCGGGGCTCTGAAGCTTACCAACAGTCCTGGATACAGCAACTCTGTATCTGGACTAGGCTAGTTACAGGAAAGGTGGGAAACAAGGGCAAGTGCGGCTTTTAAACCAAAAAGTTGAAAGAGATGGAAAAAAAACTGCCCAAACGGCCAATAGCTACAATTTCTGGGCCAGGAACCACTCCTCTTGTGGTAGATAGGCTACCTAATGCTTACCACTCCCACTGATAAGTTAGAAGGCTTCCCCCCAACACAGAAAGGCTTGGGGGGCTCAGAATGATAAATGTTTTGTGTCAAATTACTGTTTTTTCTTATTAATCAGTACAGTATTACTGTAACTATTGATTTGTGACTGGCTGATCAGATAAGACCGGTTTTCTTCCCAGGAAGCGATTTGGTGGTACAAGTAAAATAAAACATGCTGTTGAAGTCTGAGGGAGTAATCACAATCAAAAGATTTCCACATCTAAAGCAAATGTCTGTAAGTACAAATCTAAGTAAGAAAAAGACAGAATTGCTTTCTTGAAAGATGTGGGGTAGAGGGATAAATACAAAAATCATCAACAGGAGGTGAAGTGCTGGGACATTTAAAACTACAAAATGGAATGTGTCTGCATGAGAAAGGGAGGGGGGAGAAAGAAAGGAAGGAAGGTAATTATGAAGAGAGAAGGGAAGACTTGAGGGGGAATAATGCGTGAGGACTGGAAATATCTGTGGATTTGCAAAGGTAGTCAGGAGAGACTTTAGAATTGGCACAGTTAATAAAATAAGTGTTGAGGACAGGACAGAAAGATGCTTGTGTACAGTGTACAATGAAGTTCAGTTAAAGTTTTGTTCTGTTCTAATTTTTTTTTTCTACAACACCAAGATGTTTGTTTAGCTATGTTTTATGGTCATATCAAGTGGTGGACTTGCATCTAGAACTCTTAAATCACCACTATGGATTACTCAGAAAAGAACAGATAACACAGTAACAATTTGTTTTCATGGGGGGGGGGGGCAAAGCCCCTCTGTATCTTTCATACAAGGAGTAGCACCTGAACCAAAAACCCTGAAAAAATAAATGAATAAAAGGGACAAAGCCCCCAATGCTTTCAATGTAAGCCCACTACTTAATACAGCAAACACTGTTGGAAATTCCTGAGTTCTGGCTAATGTGATTCTCAAACAATCTGGAAATATATCGCTGACTGACAAGTACATTTCTTGGCATTTTAACCTTTCAGAGTTCTGCATTCTCTTAATTTTGCCTGATTGAATTGTTTTATAAATTTTCTGGCATTGATTTCTGTTCTCATCTGTCCTGAAACTGCTTACCCCCTATTTCTGAGGTGGAGTTTATAAAACTGGTCTAACAGCTTTTCTTTTATCTGATTGCTTCAATGCTTGCTGATTTAAAAATAGTTTCTGTTTGTAAATTCTTGCATACACTGTTGGAAACTCCTGGGTTCTAGCTAGTATGATTCTCAAACAATCTGGAAATATATCTCTGATTAATAAGTATATTTCTTGGCATTTTAACCTTTCAGAGTTCTGCATTGTCTTAATTTTGCCTGACTGAATTGTTTTATATATTTTCGGGCATTGTTTTCTGTTCTCATCTGTCCTGAAACTGTTTTCCCCTCCCCCACCCTATTGTTGTGGTGTTGTTATAGCTGGTGGCTTTGCAGTTGCCCGCCCCTACTGTAAATTTGATCTGGGACACCCCTCCCAGTCTGGTGTTCCCTCTACTTAATACAGAGAGAACATTTGAGAAGGCCAACCCACTTAGGTTCTTAACCTCTGCTCCTCCTTCCTCTCTCCTTGCACTTTACTAAAAAAAAAAAAAAAAATTGCACTTTATTTTGCTTTTGCCTCTTCTTAAAAGTACTCAATTGTGTTTATTCTGCTGCATTTATTACTGCTTGGTAGTAGCCTCATTAAATTGTAACTGTTATTCTAAGCCTTTCGGTTTAAGCACTTGGGCTTTAGACCAATTGTTTTACATTAAGAAGGGTTGTTGTCTGCACTGTTGAGGCAGGGCGTATGGCTTACATCCTTCTAAACTGGGAATTGCTGATTGAAGGCTCAGTGTCTGTTATTCTAAAAATGTATTAGTTCTGGTTTAAGCACTTGGGTGTCAGGCCAGTTATTTTACATTAAGAAGGTTTGTGGTCTGCACTCTTGTGGGAGGACAGGTTAGATTCTGCACTTCTGAGCTGGGAATTTCTGGTTAAAGGATTATTGTGACTGCTTATTTGAACTGTTTCTTTCTGAAATTGGTGCACCTTGTTTGCTGTAGCATAGACTAGATTCAGGCATGCTGAATCTAGTTTTGTTTGTATAACTTGAGCACTGATCCAGGACATCTTTTTTTGGAGAAGGTTCCCCTGCACCCTAGTGGCAGGAGTGTGCAGTTAGAACTTGTCTGACTAAAGACTGCTGGAACAGGGCTCAGTTTTGAGCTTTTTTTCTGGTTAATTGGGTAATGAGTTTAAATCAGTTTGCTTGTTTTCTATTGTTATATAAAATGCACTTTATTCATCTGCTTTTACTGTATTTGTGAGTCTTCCAACTTTATTGAATTTATTCTGCTGCATTTATTACTGCTTGTTAGTAGCCTTATTAAATTGTAACTGTTATTCCAAGCCTTTGGTTGAAGCACTTGGGCTTCAGACCAGTTGTTTTTTTTATTAAGAAGGTTTGTGGTCTGCACTGTTGTGGCAGGACAGGTAGCTTACATCCTTCTAAGTTGGGGAGTTGCTGATTGAAGACTTATTGTCTGTTATTTTAAGAGTGTATTAGTTCTGGTTTAAGCACTTGGGCTTTGGGCCAGTTATTTTACATTAAGAAGGTGTGGTCTGCACTCTTGTGGGAGGAGAGGGTAGATTCTGCCCTTCTGAGCTGGGAGTTTCTGGTTAAAGGCTTATTGTGCCTGCTTATTTGAACTGTTTCTTTCTGAAGTTGGTACTCCTTGTTTGCTGTAATATAGATTAAATTCAGACCTGCTGAATCTAGCTTTGTTTGCATAACTTGAGCACTAATCCAGACCATCTTTTTTTGCAGAAGGTTCCCCTTCTCCCTGGTGGCAGGAGTGTACAGTTAGAACTTGTCTGATCAAAGACTGCTGGAACGGGGCTCAGTTTTTAGCTTTTTATTGGTTAATTTGTTTAAATCAGTTTGCTCATTTGCTACTGTTATATTAAAAAAAATACACTTTATGCATCGCCGCTTAGCTAGGGTTAAACTATTCCTGGCACCATAAAGTCTGCTCTTCAAATTTTCCCTTAGAACGAGCCAGTTTTTTAGTTCTAAGTTTAGCACTCAGCACTTGTTCAGAACTCGTTGTAAGCACTAAATAAGCTACAAATTACTACAGCACTCAACTTTCCTCACTTGTCTAGAGGAAAATAAGAAGTTATGTACTCACCATAACGTTCCATCTGAGTAGGTATCTTCATTTGTCTGCAACCTTTGGGATACGGATCCGATCTTGGATCCGAGCCGGCAACTTCTATCATAGCATAGATCCGAGCTCCTAGCTCCTAGCTCCTCTCCTTACCCACAATCCCCTGCCTACCCTGACTGACCTCAGATCAAGTTTGCCCCATAGCACAGCTGATAAAAGTGTCCCAAAGGGAACATATGCTAACAACCACAAGAACGATCATTTTGGTCAGGGGGAAGGAGGGGGGGGTGGTTGCAGACAAATGAAGATACCTACTCAGATGGAACATTATGGTGAGTACAAATCTGAAGTAGGGACTTCATTTGTCAGCAACCTTTGGGACAGAGTCCCCAGCTACCTAAATCTTGGGTGGCCTTCATGGAAGGATATTCCGGAGCACCGCAGAGCCAAAGGACGCCCTACCTCGGGAGACAACATCTATTTTATAGTGGCTGATAAAGGTGTGAGATGAAGCCCAAGTGGCTGCGGAACAAATGTCATCCACTGGAACCCTAGCTTGAAAGGCCGCAGATGTGGCAATAGCCCTAGTAGAATGAGCATGGACTCCTTGAGGTGCAGGCCTTCCCGAGCTCTGATATGCTAAAAGAATACAACTCGAGATCCATCGAGAGAAACTTTAGAAACTGGCTTTCCGAAATTACTTTTGGCAAAGGAGATAAACAACTGATCGGATTGCTTATGATCAGCAGTTCTATGAATATAAAAACATAGTTGTCTGTGTACGTCTAAGGAATGCAGCTTGTACTCTCCTTTGTTTTGAAAGTTGGGGAAAAACACTGGAAGATTGATAGATTGATTAATGTTCGCTTCTGAAGATACCTTAGGTAGAAAGGACGGATTGATCCTAAGGTAAACCCTATCCGGGTGAAAGACCAGATATGGTGGTTTGACACAAAGAGCTTGTAATTCCGACACTCTTTTGGCTGAAGTTATGGCCACCAAAAAGGCTGTCTTCCAAGATAGAAATTTGAGATCAACCGTGGCCGCTGGTTCGAAGGGGGGACCAGTCAAGGCCTGTAAGACTAAGGATAAATCCCATGGAGGTACCACCTCTTTGACTGGAGACCTAAGGAGGAAGGTCTTACACAGTTTGGAAGTGATAAGAGGGCCAGACTCTTGCCCCACGTGATAGTATGAGATTGCTGCAAGTTGTACCTTGACTGTGGAAGAACTTGCCCCCTGGTGAAAGAGAGAGATTAGAAAATCTAGCACCGACGTTATCGGGGCTGTAAAAGGGTCTAAACGATGGTGTTCTGCCCAAATGGAGAAGCGTTTCCACTTACTTCGATAAACCTTCCTGGTGGAAGGCTTGTGAGCTGCTACAAGAATGGCTTTGACAGGTGAGGAGATCCCGGAAGTCCTTATGAGGAGTGGAACTGGAGCAACCAAGCCGTCAGCTTGAAGTTGACCAGATTCGGAATCGGAAGATCGAGAGGGTGAGAAATGAGATCTGGGAGGGGAGCCAGAATCCATGGTGGATACACTAGGTGAGACCATAGGTAAGGGAACCACGTCTGACGAGGCCAGAATGGGGCAATGAGGATCATCTTGCTCCCCAACTGCCTGACTTTCTGTAATAATTTCAACATCAGGAGAAGAGGAGGGTAAGCATAAAGCAGACCGGGAGGCCAAGCATGAACTAGAGAGTCTCTCGGGGACTCCCCTGGAGGGGGGATCAGAGCCAAATGTCGTTGCATTTGGTGTTTGAAGGAGAGGCAAAAAGATCGCAACAAGGTTGCCCCCATCGGGCAAATACTTGCTCTGCAACTCGATGGTTGAGAGACCATTCGTAAGGAGTCAGGATAGTAGGACTGAGCCTGTCCACTAGAATGTTGGACCGTCCCGGAATGTGCATTGCTATGAGAAAGCGGTTGGTGGAAATCGCCCATTCCCACACTCTCATGGCCTCGCGGCAAAGGGGGTAAGACCTGGTTCCCCCCTGTTTGTTGATGTACCAGACGACCGACATGTTGTCTGTCTGTACTGCAATCGTCCCTACCGGAAGAGAGTTGTGTAGTGCCTGCAACGTCAAAAGCACCCCCCTCATCTCTAGGACGTTGATATGCAAAGAGGTCTCTACGTCGTTCCACATGCCTTGGACTGTCCTGCCTGAAAAATGCCCCCCCACCCCAGGCAAGAAGCGTCCGTGGTCACTGTGTCGACTGGCAGAGGTAGTGAGAAGGGACGTCCCGTGTGGAGATTGGGAGACTGGAGCCACCACATGAGCGATCTTCTGCAAACCCTGCTTAAGGAAATGGGGTGAGACAGGGGGTTGCTGCCCCCTGCAGGACCCTCATGTTCAACCAGGCCAATGGCAGCAGAGGGATTGCAGCCGCCATAGATCCTAGGGCCCTCAGGACCAATTCCGCCAAAGGAGTTTGCAGTTGAAGGATCGCCTGCACGTGCAACATCAGGTTCTGAAGCCGAACTGGAGTCAAGAACGCAAGCATCTGTCTGGAATCCAGTCTCGCCCCTATAAAATCCAACACCTGTGTAAGGATGAGAGAGGATTTGGTCATGTTGATGGTTAATCCTAATAGTGGAGCCAGACTGAGGAAATAATCCCTGCATGAACAAAGTAGATGCCTTGTTGGGGCTGTAAGGAGCCAGTTGTCCAGGTATGGAAAGACCTGAATTCCCTGGAGTCTCAAGTGGGCCGCTATTATCGCTAGGACCTTGGTGACCACCCTGGGGGCAGAGGTGAGGCCGAAGGGGAGGACCCTGAATTGAAAGCGACTGGCTCCCAGCCGGAAGCAGAGAAACCTCCTGGAACGCCTGTCCACTAGAATGTGATAGTACGCATCCTTGAGGTCTATGGAGCACATCCAGTCGTCCTCCCGCAATAAGGGGAGGACGGATTGCAACGTGACCATTCGGAACTTTTCTTTGGGTACCGCCAGGTTTAGGAGAGAGAGGTCGAGGATGGACCTCAAGTCCCCCGTCTTTTTTGGCACCAGAAAGAACCTGGAGTAAAACCCTGATCCGACTTGATCTGGGGGGACGGGCTGGATGGCTCTTTTTTGCAGAAGCTGCTGAATTTCTGCAGCAGCCTCCCTCTGACTGGGTGGAACGTCGGGGATGCCTCTGATTCTGGGGGTTACGATAAAGGGAATTTGGTAACCTCTGGATATAATACGAAGCACCCAGCGATCCGTTGTTATGGACTCCCACATTGCTAGGTGCCTCAAAAAACGCCCCCCCCCGACTGCCTCCAGAGTGGAGCAGCCGGGTGACCCCTCGGGGGTTCTGCGTGGGCCTCTCAGAGAACGGTTCTCTGGACCCAAAATTCCTGGGACCCCCTCTGCCTCTGGGGCGGCATCCTCCCTGTCCTCCTCTGCCACGAGAGGACTGGTTGTCCTGAGCAGACTGGGATTGATGCGATTTTGGGAACCACATCTTCTTCTGACCCTTTTGATTCTTGGAAAAGGACCTCTGGGGCGGAGAGAAGCGGACTCCGACGGCAGACAAGGTCTTCCTGTCTTTCTCGCTCTGGACAAGAGTGTCGCGAACGGTTTTGCCGAACAGTGCAGAACCATCAAAAGGCGCATTTGCGAATGATGCCTTAAAGGGTTCCGAGAAGTCACAGTGACGGAGCCAGGCCTGTCTTCTCATGACAAGCCCGACTCCGCCTGCTCTAGTGGCTCCCTCCATAGCATGAGACAACAGCCGCATAGAGGTGTTAGAGATAGAGCGAAGGATGGCCATTCGGGAGGAGTACAGATCCTTGTCTCCCTCCGACATGGACCCTGGGGGGAAGCAGCGTATTCCTTAATTAGATCCCGCTGCATCTGAATAACGTGTGCCATGTAGTTCAAGGCCCTCATAGAGAAGGTCGCTGAACTGAAGGCCCGCTTCCCAAGATGGTCCATCGCGCGAGACTCCTTGCTCGGAGGATGAACCGTGGGGCTCTCCTGAGCCAACTCTTTCTTGGTGGCTGCAGCCACCAACATGGCATCCACAGGGGGGACCTCTGCTCCAGTGTGATCTCTCTGCAGGGGGGCTCAAAATTTTGTCCGGGCGCTTGGGGATTGGCTCTACGGTGTCTAGTTCCTTCCAAGCCCTAGTGGATATGAGATCCACCAGGGGGTCGGGGTGGAGGGGACACCCAAGAGGTAGTTGGTCCTGCCTCAAACGCCTCAAGGAATACGGACTCATCAGAGGAAGTCTTGGGGGCAGACCACCCACCCCTGATTTTGAGCATTTCCATGATGTCTCCAAAGGAGACATCCTCGAGGGGTGATCTAGGGGAGCCTTCCCCTTCATCCAAGTCCGTATCTTTGGTGAGACTCTCAGGGGAGTCTATGTGCCTCCTCTTGCACTTTGCCTTGTGAGGAATCTCCTCGGGGGGGCTGTCCGAGGAGTCCTCACGGACTGTATCTTGTTCCACTGAAACTCCTAGAGGCGCTGAGGCAGGCTGCCCCGAGGGCTGGATGAGGGGAGCCAGGACCAGATAAGGAGTGTGGGAGGGAGCCAAATCCAGGACCGGAGGCCTGGAAGCACTTGACAGTGCCCTCTCCACCGCAGCGAAAGCCGAGGGGGGAGCCGCTCTCTGACGGATCTGAGATCCGACTCCCACTCGGATCCGAAGCGGAGATCGGACCCGGCGCCGAGAACATCGGATCCGAAGGACCAGTGTGCTCCGACCAGGACGGAGCCAAAAGCACACCGAATCCCACGGATCCGAAGCTCAGCCCACGGCTCCGAGAGGTCGGATCCGACAAACTCGAGGGCGCTGTCAGAGCCGATGTGCCCAGCACGGTCGGCTCCGACCCACCCCTGGATCCAACGTGGCTCGGCTCCGAGCGCTCTGAACCCAGAAAGCGGGTCAGATAAGGAGCAATAGGGGCAAAAAAAGGGGTCGAGCTCCCCCCCCGGAGGGGGGGGGGGGCAAGTGCACTCCCATCTGCATCTGGGCCTGGATGAATCTCCTCATCATCTGGTCCATGTCCGCATCTGACATGCTAAAAGTGGACCTCGAAGAGGCCACCGAGGCAGACCTGGAGTGCCGCCTCGATGACCTCGACGGGGACCGGGTCACCTCCTCCTTGGGTCCCGGGGAGAAACAAGGGGATCGGATCCGAGGAGGAGGAGACCGAGAAGACCTGGACGGAGAAGCCCTCTTGGCGAGCGGGGCCGATGAAGAGTCCTCGGTCAGCCGCTTAAGGTGCTTCTCCCTCCGCTTCTCTTTCCTGGACTCCCTATCCTCCGGAGCTGAAGCGGGAGGTTGAGTCCCGGTCGGAGGAAGGGAGGCAGGAGTGACTGCTACCGGGGGGGGGGGTACCGGAGGCCGAAGCAGAGTCTGGGGGTAAAAGGCCCGCCAGAACCAGCTTCGACCTTCGATCCTTGAGTGCCCTGGGGTTGAACGCCGCGCAACCCGAAGAGAGGTGTTCAACCCCAAGTCACCTAACGCACTGAGTGTGGCCATCAGCCGGTGAAAGCTTGTGACCACACTCGGTGCATTTTGAAAAAATGGCTTTAGGGGCCTCCGACATTACTAAAGTAAAGCACACTCACTAGGCCCCTAACACTCAAGTCACACACATACCAGCGGGGGAGGGAGGAATATTTTAAATTAAAATTTAAGCTGAGAAGCTAAAATAATAACAAGTTTAGTGTTAAGGATAAACCTACCACGCACACACAATCACTCAATCAGAAAAGAAGAAAGAAAACTTTTTCCTCACAAAAACGCCAAGAGCTCTGGAATCTAGCTGTTGCTTGAAGAGCGGCAAACTAGATCTGAGGTCAGTCAGGGTAGGCAGGGGATTATGGGTAAGGGGAGGAGCTAGGAGCTCGGATCTCTGCTATGATAGAAGTTGCCGGCTCGGATCCGAGATCGGATCCGTATCCCAAAGGTTGCTGACAAATGAAGTCCCTACTTCAGATCAGTTTTTATTACTTAATAAATAAGCACCTATCCAGGCATGTCTAAGGGTCAGCTCATGGTGTTTTCTCCTGTCTACCTGATGAATCTGGGCATTTTGGGGCAATGCAGCAATTGCCTCATGTACACAGCAGCCCTCTCTCCTCCTACCACCCAACACTACAACCTGTGAGAGATGCACTTATACAGCCAAACTGGAAGCAAAGCTCTCTTCACCCAAGACTGGACTAGACAGTCAAGAGGAGAGGGTAAACACTTGCACCACACCACACCACACTCATCACATTGCCCCTCAAAACCTACACCAGCAAAACACACACACAGCAACACAAAACACACACCTACATTCGCCGAGGCTCTCAATAAAAATCTGCTCAAGCAACAGAGACCTCCACCCCCCCGCAACACAACCCAAATGACACATAGCCCACAAACTCAGTGTGCCACTCAACCACAGCCCATAAGGCATAACGTACCCAACACTGTAGTCATAGGTGACTCTATAGTCAGGCACACTGATGTTCCACTCACCAGGCTAAACAAGGAGAAAGTTACTGTCAGCTGCCTGTCAGGTGCCAGGATCCACCACATAACGCATGCACTCAGGTCACAACAAGTACAAATATGACTCTTTCATTGTCCATGTTGGTGTGAATGACCTGAGATGTACCTCCCTGGACTACATGAAGAGAGACATGGAGGAGCGCTCTGATCTTGTAGCCCAGGCAGGTATGACGCTAGCCCTGAGTAGCATCCTGCCATCACCCAGAATGATACCGCAGTACAAGGACAAAATGATTGACTTCAGCAATTGGCTAAGCTTCTGGTGTTATTCTAAGGTGATCCAGTATCTGTCTGCCTGGGATGACATGATTGACAGACCACGATGCATTGTCAGAGATGGTCTGCACCTGTCACCATTGGGATTCCGGATACTGGCCAAGTTTCTTGCCACCCCTATAGTGCCTTTTTTAGGCAAGGTTCAAATGACAAATTCCCTACCTTACAGTTACAGCACAATGGCACTAAATATACAGAACCAACTGATATTGCCAACATCCTGGCAGATAGGTTCAGTGCTAACTTTACCCCCCAACCCCTAAAGGGCCCATCTCTATACCGGAAGAATGCAAAGTTCCTGAAATACGGCTGCATAGGTAAAAAACACACTCTCCAAAGCCAAGAACACAGCATCCATGGGACCTGACAACATCACGGGCTGCGTTCTACATGAACTACAAAATGAACTGGCACCCCACCTAAGCACCACGTTCAATCATAGCCTCACCTCTGGCTTTGTGCCCACTGAATGGCGCACAGCAACGGTTATCCCACTCCACAAAGGGGGAGCCACCACGGACCCCGGGAACTACTGCCCCATTAGCCTAACGAGCCTGGTGTGCAAGGCTATGGAACGTATCATCATGGAACTTATAAACAAAGATGTTGGTAATCTCCAAGCTCTGGACCTCACCCAGTTCTGGTTTGTAAAGGGCAGATCATGTCTCCTAAACCTGACTGACTTCTTTGAAGCAGTCACCAAAGCTGTAGTCGAGGGTAAGGTGGTTCACACAGCCTATCTTGATCTCACTACGGCTTTTGACACCATCCCCCACTCTGGAATTATAGATAAACTCACTAAACTAGGTATAAATCCCTATGTCACAAGATGGGTTGCCAGTTGGTTCTCTGACAGAACCCACACTGTGAAAGTAGCAGACTCCAAATCCGACTTCAGACCAGTGACAAGTGGAGTACTACAGGGTTCAGTCCTGGGTCCTCTCCTGTTTGGTATCTACTTTTCTGAAGTACAGGCTAACACAGAAGGTCTTTGGGCTAATGACGTTCACAGATGACTGCAAACTAGGAGCCATAATTGAAATTCCTAACAATGTGGACATACTACAAAAGGGCCTCACTGAGACAGATGCCTGGTGTCAAAGCCATGGCCTCAAGCTCAATGCCAAAAAGTGCATTGTCATTCCCTTTGGTAAAAACTCTGTACCCATGGGCTACCACATAAGCGGTAGTCTACTTAACACTAAAAGTGTGATAAGAGACCTTGGGACACAGGTGGACATTAGTCTCTCCTTCGATAATCACATCACCACAGTAGTCAAGAAATCCTTCTATGTGGCACACCTCATCAAAAAAGGTTTCTCATCCAGGAAAAAAGAGGTCATTGTTTCCCTCTACTCATCACTCGTTAGACCCATTATAGAGTACAACGCCCCTTTTGGTATGTACCTCACAAGACATCGACAACAACTGGAAAGGCTGCAGAAATGCCTCCCAAAGAGGATTACTGGCCTCAAACAGATGCCCTATGCAGACCGTCTCAAAAAACTCCAGCTTTACTCTGTCGCATATCGCCTACTCAGAGGCAATCTCTGCCTGACATACAAAGCTATGTCAAACACAGAGCTGTTGGACATGCTCCACTTAAAGAAATCCCAATCCCTCTGAGCTACACGCTCTAAGGACCTAAACCTTGTCACCACAATAAACAGAACATGCTAGAGGGACTGATTCCTGTCCCAGAGACTTTCCATACTCTGGAACAAACTACCTATCTATATAAAACAAAGCTCCTCATTAGCACTCTTCAAGAAAAATCTTGATGATTGGATGGGAAATAGGAAATTCACCCCCAGGATCACCTCTGTGGCTCTGCTTGACAGGGGCACAGGAAAACAATTTTCTTTGGTGGCGAAAGCCAGGGTACCTTTTTGGCTGGGCTTGTATAGGCCCTAGGGCCGATAGCCTAGTACCTACCTATGAACATATAACCAACTTTGAGGTTGGCAAACCTTGGACTAAATAATGAAATTATACTGCAGTTGATGGGATGCCCATTTATTCTTTGGAATTCAACCCTACAAGATTCAGTTAATCTAAAAAAAATAATTCAATAACTGCTTGGGGGGGGGGGTCTGAAAATCACTAACTTTAAGGCACAGTTTTATTCATCCCTTCCACTTGCATCCTTGTGAGAAGCCTAAAGCCACTATTGACCAAGGTGATCAATAATTGCTCCACGTGCACCTAAACAATTATTTTGACGTGCATTGTATGCATATCTGCATAGAACTCTACAGATTGTCTATGGTCTTATCAACATGCAACACTTTTTATATTGCTGTTTAACGTAAATGCATCTACTTTTGGTAAGCTGTCACGTTTCACACCACCAAGCTATGTAATGTCATTTGAAGCAATATCTTACTTTCCCTGAAACTGCAGATTTATTTTCTGATTACTTCTTCCCCATCCCTTGAATAATCTCAGTCTTTAGGGGAACCAACAACTGCATAGAGATGCCTCATTTGTTCACACTAGGGCTGTAGGTCGAGTGATGTAGTTGCTTGGAGCTGTCACATTGCAGTATAGACCTTTATGTATTTTGCCATATCCAATACTACCTCTCCTAACATGCAGAGGTACAGCCATGATTTCTGGACTTCTGCACTATCTGCTTGTATATCAAACTACGCTGTCTTCCAGAATGTAGCTCCTTCACTCTCACCTAGAGAGAGCATGTTTCTGCACTGCATATATTTTAGTACAGCTAATTCTGCTAAACAGTTTACCTTGCAATTAATTGAAAATTTATGGAGCTCATGGACAGCATCTTGATGCAGCAATTGCAGAGGCAGTTACTCAGTGTTATCTAACTTTCAGAAAGTACAGTTGTGTACACTTACCAGAAATGTAGATGTTCGAGTGTATTCACTGTTGCAGTCATCACACTTGGGTTATCTGCCTGCAGGTAGCCCTCAGTCGTCCCGAATACCAGAGTCTTGCGATTTCTGCATCAGATGCTGTTGCCTCATCCATGATGTCAGGTCGTCAGGGGTATAAAACATGCAGCCGATGTCATTACATCAGTTTTTCTTGCCCTGGATGTCAGGAGCCCCCAAAATAGGAAGCAATCAAATGGTATGGAATACATCCAGTAAAAAGTAAATACCATTTCCATAAGATATGGGCAAAAAGAGGATAGACAGAAAGTATAGAAAGACAGGGAGCTGGAGGGAGGGTAACCAGGACTGCAACAGTGAATACACTAGAACATCTACATTTATGGTAAGTGTACACAACTGTACTATGTTCTTCGTGTTTCACTGTTGCAGTCCTCACACTTGGGTTGATTCCCAAAGCTGAGGAAGGATGAAGGCAGTCAAGAAGTAGTAGGGCTGGCTAGCAGGCCTTCTAAGACTGCTGTGGCAAAACCAGCTCTGGATTTAGAAAAGATAGGTAAGTGGTAATGCTTGGTGAAGGTGTGTACAGAACTCCAAGATGCAACTTCCAGGATGCCCCTGATAGGGTCTCCCCTGAGAAAAGCTGTGGAGGTTGAGGTAGCCCTAGTGGAATGAGGCCTGATCCCCTATGGGGGAGGTTTTCCATGGTGTTTGTAGCAGAAATGGATGCAGTATACTATTCATTTAGAAATTGTTTGTTTCAAAATGGCCTTGCCCTCTGCCCCTGTAGCAAAGCTGACTAGCAGCTGGTCAGATTTTCTGAAAGGTTTAGTCCTGTCAAGGTAGAATTTGAGGTGTCTGTGCACGTCCAAGGAGTGTAGGATCCATTCCCCTTTATTCTGAGGATTAGGAAAAAAGTTTGGCAAATGGATGTATTGGTTTAAAGCCACACTGGATACCACCTTGGACATAAAAGATGGGTTAGTCCTGAGGGAAACCCTGTCTGAATGGAAGATAATGAAGGGTTCCACAGCCATAAGGGCCTGCAACTCAGACACTCTTCTTGCTGAAGTGATGGCTAGCAGTAAGGCTGTTTTCCAAGAGAGGAATTTAACTGTGCTGTAGCAGCAGGCTCAAAAGGGGGAAGCGTGAGTTTCTCTAGTACAAAGTTAAGGTCCCAGACAGGAGTGGGAGCTCTCCTTGAGGGGGTCTTAAATTGTTAGCTCCTCTCAGGAACTGTTTGATCAGAGGGTGAGAGAAGAGGGGTGGCTCAGTATTGTAATGAGCTGAGATGACAGAGGCATGATTCTTAATTAATGAGAAGGATAGGCCTTTGTGGAGCAGCTCTGCTAGGTAATCTAGGATTTGAGGCACGGAGGGCATGGCTGTGTCCTTCCCTTGAGATTGACTCCAAGAACAGTATCTATTCCACTTTTCTGAATAGGATTTCCTAATACTGGGCCTCCTGGCCTCAAGGATGACATCCAGCACCTGTTTGCTGAGGGTTGCTGGTGATGTATTCAGGGAATAAGCCAGGCTGCCAGGTTCAGGGTTTGCAACTGAGGATGCAAAATCTGTCCCTCCTGCTGGGACAGCAGAGAGGGGGTCTGATGTAGGTGGCACTGCTGTCAGACTGCATAGGAGTGGGTACCACTGCTGGCGTGGCCAGTCTGGTGCAATAAGGATTGTCCTTGGCCTGTCCTGTTTGATCTTGAGGAGTACTCATAGGAGGAGGGGCAGAGGGGGAAAAGCATAGATTGAGAGGTTTTCCCATGTGAAGAATAGGACATCCATTTTCCAAGCTTGGCTTTGGGGAATTCTGGTGCAAAATTTGTTTAGTTGCTGGTTTTGGGGGGACGCAAAGAGGTCCACCTCTGGTGTCCCCACCTGTGTATTAGAAGTTTGAATGAGTTTGGTTCCAGTTTCCACTCATGTGGGTCCATTAGATTTCTGCTTAAGTCATCTGCCAGTGAATTCTGTTTGCCTGGTAGGAATTGAGCTTGCAGGTGCACTTGGTTGCTTAAGGCTGTGTTCCACACAGCCATGGCTAACCTGCAGAGTGGGTAGGAGTGAGTTCCCCCTACTTGTTTATGTACCACATAACTGGGGTATTGTCTGTCTTAGGAGTTGTCCTGGCAGGATAAGATATTTGAAGGCTGTCAGTGCATTCTGTACAGCTAACATTTCTTTTTGATTGATATGCAGGTGAATTTGTCCTGGGCTCCATTTGCCTTGAATGCATTTGCCTGCCATGTGAGCCCCCCATGCATAGTCGGATGTGTCTGTTGTCAGAATTTGGACGGCTGTGAGTTGTGAGAAAGGGAGTCCCTTGTTGTGGTTGCAAGCCTCTGCCCACCAAAGGAACTCTGTCCTTAGGCAAGGAATGATAGGAATCACTGTTTCCAGGTCCTGGGAATGTTGACACCAGAGACTTTTTAAGTACCATTGGAGTTTCCTCATATGCAGTCTTGCATATGGAATCAGTAGAATACATGAGGTCATGAACACTAAGGCTTGCAGCATTTTTCTTGAAGATAGCTGGATTTGGGTGGCCAGTAGTTTGAAATAAGTTGTCAAACCTGCTTTTCTGGAGTGAGGAATGCCATCTGGGAAGCTGTGTTCAAGCTTGCTCCCAGGAATACAATCTTTTGGCTGGGTACCAGATGTGATTTCTTTTCGTTGATAGTATACCCCAGAGAAGTTAGGGGTTTCTTTACAAACGTCAGGTGCTGAAGTAGCAATTCCTGACTGTCCGTCTGAATCAGGCAATCGTCCAAGCATGGGTAAATTTGAATAGTTCTCTGCCTGCAGTAAGCAATGGCTGGAGCCAGGCACTTTGTGAATACCCTGGGCGCAGTAGATAAGCCAATGGGAAATGCAGAGAACTGATAGTGCATATAGCCTGCCCTGAAACATAGACATTTCCTGCAAGATTCCCTTATGGGGATGTGCAAATAAGCTTCTTTTAAGTCTAAGGTGACTAGCCAGGAGTCCTTGTCTAGCATAGGAAGGAGCTGCTGGAGAGTAAGCATTTTGAATTTTGGTACCACCAGGAAGGTGTTTTGGAATGACAGATCCAGAATAGGGTACCAAGAGTTCTCTTTCCTGGACACCAGGAACAGCCTAGAGTAGAAACCCTGTTCCCTTTGCTCTGTTGGCAAAGGTTGAATAGCCCTGACAGGGAGAAGAGAAAGTACTTGCTTTTGGGCCTCTGTCCACTGGTTAGGAGGAAGGTCTGGCAATCCACATGGGGTTGGCAGAGAGTGGAAACAGAATCTGTATCTCTGTGATACAATGTTTAAGATCCATCGGTCCTGGGTAATATACTCCCAGTTTTTTTTGCATGCAGGGCGAGTTTTCCTCCTAGGGGTGCAAGTAACTTGGGCATGGCTGGGAAGGATTAAGGACAAGTCATTGTGAACTTTTTCCATAGGGGAGTGGCTTGCCACTCCCAGTTTTTGAGGAGGGTGCACTCCATTGTTTAGATCTGTGCATACCCTGAGACTGTAGTCTTTGTGTTCTGTTGCACCTGGGTTTGGGCTGGGAAGGTCTGGAAGGGACTGGAAAGGACCAGTTTTTTGAAGGCCAATGCCTACTGAATCTAGGTGGCTGTACCTGTAAGAAATCTTTAACACTTTGCATGGATATAGCTTTTTCCTCTTCTGCTTTAGAGCCAAACAAACATTCTTGGTTTAATGGAACATCAAGTAATTTTGCCTTGACATGGTCTGGCAAGATTTGTTCCTTCAGCAGAGCATGCCTTCTCAGAACAGACCCAGTGACAGCAGCCTTGCAAGATGCTTTTAAGGCATCAAAACCACACTGCAAAGTATGTTTACCAACTTGGTTTGCAGAATGCATTAAGTCTTGTAAGTCCTTATTTTCTGCACAATCGGGAATCAACATTTTTTTTGTTAATTTAGATCAATAATATGCTGCTGGTACTTCAACATGTGAAACTGGCAATTTAAAGCCCTGATGGCAAGAGTTGCAGAGGTGTAAACCTTCTTACCCCATCTGCCTAGAGCATTAGAATCCCTGTCCGAAGGGGTAGCGTTTTTGCCTGTAGAAGCCTTAATAACTTTAGGTCCCTGGGAAATGGTCTCTGAATCCACAGTGGGATTTTTAAAGAGAAATTTGTGAGAGTCAGATATTCTGCAGTATCTGTCAGGCTTTCTAGGAGCAGGTGATAAAATATCAGGGGTAAGGCTGATTCCATGAAGACATCATCTACAATATCCAGGACAGAAGGAATAGCTAGAGGCCTATGCTGAGGCAAGTCTAAAAATTCCCCGAGTCTCTTTTTGGACTGAGGGTAGTCCTGGCAATCCCAGTGGAAATGCTCTTTTAGGGTATGCAAGTTTCACCGAAAGAACGGTCGTCTGGGGGGGAGGCTGAGGGGATGGAATCCTCTGCATCTGAGTCCTCATAGGTAGATAAGGGTATGTCCTGGTAATCACAGGGGACAAAGTCACCAGACTCATGGTCTGAAAAATCAGAAGGAAAATCAATTCTTTGTCTTTTAGAGGGGGAAGGCTGACTTCCCCTAATTAAAGTAATAAGGTCTTCAGCTATTCTAAGCATTTGTTTCTGTGACATGGGAGCTTGAGAATGTGCTTTTGTCATCGGTTTCCTAGGCATAGTGCGAACTCTGGGCCTGAGAAATTCAGTAGATTTAGTCATTAACGAAGTAGACGGTTTGATACAAACATCGGAAGTTCTGAATACACCCTCAGAAGTCGGTGCCTGAACAGAGGCTCCGGACCCATCCAAGGTAGAGACATCCGAAGGTTCCATAGTCGAAGAAGAATCTCGCGGCATACTGGACTCCGAATGGGTCTCAGTAGAGGCCTGCAAATCTGTAGAAGTGGATAACAGGGGCTGCGAAAGCACCTCAATGAGTACTGGCGAACTGGCAACTAGCTTAACAGAAGCATCGCTGGCAGCTTTGGACCTATGCGGTCTGTCTTTATCTTTGCGTTTTTTCAAAAGATCGGTAGTCGGATGGCTTACTGAAGCCATTTCGGAATACGGAGAATGAGGGCGAAAGAATTTAGAGACAAAAAGCCCAATGACAATTAGTTTGGGCATTGAACTAGGCACAGAACCAACAGCGAGGAACGTTGTGGTCTGGGCCTAAACAGGTGACGCAGTAAGAATGAAAATCTCTGTGAGGTATTTGCTTTCCACAGGCAAGACAATTGTTAACTTTTTCTGACATCGGCTAGAGCAAGAAAAAAGGATCCCCATTGGGGTACTAAGCTTTAGAAGACTTCAGGATTGAAACTCGAAAAACGAAAATTTCAGGTAGCTGCCAACCGGCAGTTGCAAACTGCTTCTGCTTCGGGCTCCCGCCCGAAGCAAGAAAAGCTGATGTAATGGCATCGGCTTAATGTTTTATACCCCTGATGACCTGACTTCATGGATGAGGTGACAGCATCTGACGCAGAAATCCCAAGACTCTGGTATTTAGGCCGACTGAGGGCTACCTGAAGGCAGATAACCCAAGTGTGATGACTGCAACAGTGAAACACGAAGAACATCTAGCAGAAGGGACTTACTAGATGCATAACAGAATTAAGTCTTTTAAACTGAAAACAAGCTGGCATTCATTTACTCGTTCATTTGTTGACCGTGGTACAGCACTGATCCAAGTGGGCCATTTTCAGGCTCATCCTGGGGTTTCCAATAATATAAGATGTTGAAACAGAAATTCTAACATTTTGTTTATTATTTAAATCTAACTATGAGAGAGACATTTCAGGAGAATGAAAGAAGATGGGTTTGCTTACAGGATAGATGTATATATCACATGATGTAGTTTACAACCAGGATGATTGTGCAACATGTTCCAATAATGATCAATTAAAATTACATTTTTTTAAACATTTATTGGTCCTTAGCACATGACACTGGTGACCTTTGACTTCTGCTTGCTGCAAATTCCTATTCATCCCCTTATGTTCTGTGATAATACACCAGTGCAACTCATTTGTTTGGTCTTTTCTTTCCAGAGATGACCACCTCCTGGGTGACATAGATATAGGGAACCAAGTATGATGCAGGTGTCAGAATCAAGCAGATCCTATCATACAGTTGTCTTAGAGTGGCTGATACTCTAACTCACTTTATGCATGACAGTACAATTCAGCTAATTTATCGCATTAAAACTTACATGCAATGGTAAATGTTATCTGAAGCATAGGATATAATGGTTAGGCTCTCAGAAGTCATCCCCCTAGTGTCCAGCAGGAAAGAAGTACTGCAATGCGTAGATGTAAAACCTCTCCTAAGAAAGAGGAGCAGGTCAGCAACTGATCAGTGTTCTTCCTTCCAGGTGACCCCTCTGGGGCTGGGTCACTATTCAAATGCGAGTCAATGGTGGCACAAACAAAAAAAAAACTTTTACCTCATGCCAGCAAGCAAACTATAATTAAAGATTTTTGTAGTTTAAACTATTTATATAACTGTGTTTAAGTAGCTGAAATTCTTCAAAAGAATACAGCAAACTGCCTCTTATCTGGTCTCACTGGGACCAGACTATTGGCTGGATAAATGAATGGCTGGTTAATCCAAAAAAGCATACAAAATAACATTTATAGGTTGTAAATCAGGTTACAAAAAATACGTATATATGTTGTACTGATTACCAGTGTTCTTATTTAACTTTACTTTCTGGATGAAGTAATATGTTGTCTTTGAGTACAGCGCACTGTAATTTTTCCTACGATTGGCAATGAAGATTTGATTCATGGAATAAAATCTTGATGAAATAAGGCAGGTTAAAGGGAGAATGGATAAGAGAGAGTTGGGTCTATATTACACTGTCGAAAGGGCTGTTCATCGAACACCCTTTCATTGACACATAAATACCGAAAGACCAAAATTTTGAACGGCCAAATAAGCAATTTGCTTGGCCAACAAAAAATAAAGCAAACCCTATTAAGTGGGGAGCTTTGTCCCCCCCACACCCCCCCTAACAAAATATACCAACTCTGAGATCGCACTACAGTGAAGGAAAGGGCAAATTTTCTCGAAGTTTTGGTAGTTCGCCATTTACGTGTCGATCAAAGGGTATTCGGTTAACAGCCCTTTCGACAATGTAAATGGGACCCAGAGACTACTGTACTCACAAAGGCCAGGCACTGAATGCATATGTAATTTGTATTTAACTTATGATTGCTTGGCATGAAGCAACTACACTGCATATTGTAATACTGTTAAATAATGTAATAGCTGACTAAATATCACAGTGATTATTGACATCACCAGGAAATGTATAAACTCTTGCAGTGACATTTATTTTGTACCCAAACTACACACCTTTCTTGAAGTCATATGCCATTGTCCTGGTCTTTCTGTAATGCTACTATTTATTTAGAACTGATATTTTTTATACTTTTTACTAGCTCCATGTGCCTGCCGACCATCTAGTTACATCCACCACTGATCATGCCCATTTGTTCGTCTTTAGAGTGTGGCAGCTGATCCAGACGCTGTCCATCATCCAGACATCTATCAAGGGATTATTCAACTTAATGGACATAACAACCCTATAGGCAGGAGTGTATGCTCACTGACGTGGTAGTCAACTATACCTTTGCCTGTGCAAATAACCACTTTTAAACATGGGAAATTAAGGTTATCAAGCTACAATACTGTAGCAGAGCTAAGTGGATTCCACCAGATC
Organism: Protopterus annectens; assembly: GCF_019279795.1. NCBI lineage: Eukaryota > Metazoa > Chordata > Ceratodontiformes > Protopteridae > Protopterus > Protopterus annectens. Next base: position 446,074,582 of record NC_056744.1, on the reverse strand, counting down.
ATGTACTGCATGCAGTGTACCTTTTCATTTAGTAGGTTTCAGTACTGCAGCAGACTAGACTTTATTTTTATTTGGATTTGTTTACTGAAGTAGAGCACTAATTACATGGACCTTTTTCAGACTCAGCCTAGGAGAGATGTCTGGATAAGTGATATCCAGAGTCACATACTTAGGAAATGGAAGCTGTGGAACTCAAACCTTGCACCACTGAACCGTAGGAAACAGCTCTCCTCCCTCCATTACGTTGGAAACTCCCACCCTCATTCAGTGGCTACTCCACAGCCCAGATTAGATTGTTAGTGTATCTTGGGTCCTGTGGTCTGCAGTCAGAATTTTATTCCTCTGTGCCACAAAATCAGCACTTGTTAGACTTCACTCTGCTGTTAATATCCAACATCTCAAAGATTCAGCACTCAGATGTCCAAGTAAGCGATCAAAATGCAAAATATGATCAAAAAGGCTTTGCTTGTAGAAACATAATGCAGAAGGTTAAGCTGGTAACCTGCTCATTTACCAGATTCTGTAAACCTGGATTGAATGTACTCAGTCTCTACATGCAAACCTTATGGTATTCTGCAAACAACTGTTTACAACATACGTCGCTTTAACAGCTAGTCTGGTTACACACAACACAATTACTTAACTCTCAAAAAGTTACATGACCAATCCAAGAAAAAAAGTTTTATTGAAGGACCATTCTATACTGATGCTCTGAAGCAAGATTTTAATATGACAGAGAGAGAGAGAGAGAGAGACAGAAAGAGAGAGAAAAAAGATCTTCCTCTGACTTGTGGCACACACAAAAAAAACTTCCTTGGGAAACCAGGACCACTTATGATGGTAGTTCAACTGTCTACTAAGGATTCATATCTGTACTGAATGTGCAGTTTACATGTAATGCTGAAAGAAAGCTACTTTCCAGTACCCGCTCCAACACCTGGACTATCTCACAGCAAATGTGCCAACATTTTCTGCTTGTCTTTACCAAAGACAGCTGAAGAGATGTCTATTATAGCCCATACTTCCCATACTTGTCATATAATACTACAAGCAAACTTCTAAAGTGAGATAAACAGTTTTGAGATTGCACCTTTTATAGGTGAGGAAATTTCTACCCTGAAGAAAAAAGAAGTTATGTACTCACCATAACATTCCATGTTTGTAATCCATCTCGCCCTTCATTCTTGCATATGGGTTCGGAGCCGATCCTCGGCCCTGACTTGGCCTGTACAAAGCTCAAAGTCTCTTAGTTGGCTCATGGCTAGGTAAGTATCCAATAGTGCACTAGTGCAATCCCCAGATCTTGTTTACTGCTAAACTATAGAAAGACAGAATGAGAAGTTATGTACTCACCATAACGTTCAATGTATGTAGTCCATCTCGCCTCACATTCTTACCTGTGGGTTCGGAGCCGAATGTCGGCTCCGACTCTGCCAAACTTTTTTAGCTCCAAGTCTTTCTATTGGCTGGGCTAAGAAGGTATCCCATGCTGCACTGCTCTCTATCCCCAGATCTAGTTTGCTGCGAGCACCAGCACTCATTTTCCATGCATAACAACACCTAAGGAAAGGAAGAACAAACCAAAAATGAAGGGAGCTCTGAAACCAGACCTAACCTCCAGATCCTCCAGGACGGAGGAAGGAGGGGGAGTAAGTAAGAATGTGAGGCGAGATGGACTAAATACATCGAACAATATGATGTTGATGTTATGTAGTCCAATCTCCCCTACATTCTTACCTGTGGGACAGCGTCCCTAGCACCTAAATCCTGGGGGCTCAGTGGAAAATACTCCTGAGCACTGTGGAACCAAAGGAAGACCTGCCCCTTGATACCACATCCAACTTGTAATGAGTAACAAAGGTGTGAGGAGATGCCCAAGTAGCCGCAGCACAAATATCATCCATAGACAATCTGGCCTGAAAAGCTGTAGATGTATATACAGACAGAGTAGAGTGAGCCTTCACCCGTAATGGTAAATCTTTACCCCCGGAGGAATAAATGAAAGAAATACAACTGGAAATCCACCTGGACAACGTGACTTTGGAGACAGGAGACCCAATTCTGTTTTCCGAAAAGGAAACAAATAACTGATCAGATTTTCTGAGGTCTTTCGTTCTGTGCAAATAAAAATGTAATTGTTTGTGCACATCCAATTGATGAAATTTGAATTCTGCCTTGTTTGAGAACTGGGGAAAAAACACTGGCAATTCAATAGATTGGTTAAGGTTACTGACTGACGCCACTTTGGGAAGAAAAGAGGGGTTTGGTCTGAGAGAAACCCTGTCCTCATGAAAAATCAAATAAGGGGGTTTGATTGATAAAGCCTGAAGCTCCGAAATGCGTCTGGCTGACGTGATGGCTACTAAAAAGACAGTCTTCCAAGTTAAGAATTTTAAATCGCAAGTGGCTGCAGGCTCAAAGGGGGGTGAAGTAAGACCCTGTAGAACAAAGTTTAAGTCCCAAGGCATAACAGGTTCCGATACCGGAGGACGAAGTAACAAAGTGCCCTTCAGGAAAGCCTTACAGAGTCTATGTGCCATCAGGCTAGGCTCGTCTGCGACATGAAAAGTAGAAATCGCCGCCAACTGGACTTTAATGGCTGAGGCCACTGAACCCTGGTTAAAGAGCATAGACAAGAACTCCAATACAGACGAAATTGGAGCTGTGTAAGGGTCAATCTTTTTGGCATGCGCCCAGATTGAAAACCTCTTCCATTTGCTGTAATAAATCTTCCTGGTCGAGGGCTTATGAGAGGAAGATAAAATATGAACCACCTCCGGCGAAAAATGATGAAGCCTAACTAATGATGGAAGTGGAGTAGACAGGCTGTCAACCGGAGGGTCCAAAGAGAGGGATGGAGCTGCCCTGACATGTGTGTCAGTAAGTCTGGTTGTGGATCTAGAATCCAAGGAGCGTCCATGAGATAGGATGGAGAAAGGGGAACCAAATTTGATGAAGCCAGTGTGGAGCAATCAGAATCATTCTGCTTCACACGGATTGCGCTTTCTGAATAACCTTTGACAGCAAGGGGACCGGAGGGCTAATCGTGGACTAGAGCATCCCTGGTTGACTCCCCCTGAGGGGGGATCAACGTGAAGTAGCTGCTACATTTGGCATTGAGGGGGCTGACAAAAAGGTTGCAACAAGGCTGACCCCACCTGCAGAAGATCTGTTCCGCAACTTGACAGTTCAGGGACCACTCGTAAGTCATCACAATAGCTCTGCTTAGCCTGTCTGCGATCACATTGGACTTCCCCGGAATGTGTGTTGCCACCACAAAACATTGGGGAGACACTGCCCACTGCCACACTCGCATGGCCTCTCTGCAAAGGGGACAAGATGTGGTTCCTCCCTGCTTGTTCAGATACCACACCACACCACTGACAGGACTGAGAAGAAGAAAACTCTGAAGTGCTTGCAACGCTAGTAACACAGCTCTCATCTCCAGGACATTGATATGCAGATGCATCACGTGCCTTGGACTGTCCTGCCTAGATAATGCCCCCCACCCCATCTGAGAGGCATCCGTGGTCACCGTGGCAACTGGGGGCGCAGGAACAAAGGGCTTTCCCGCATTCAGGTTGTCGGTGCAAAGCCACCAACTGAGATCCTGTTTGCACCTGTCTGTGAGTAGAATAGGGTGAGAAAGTGGAAGATGTTGAAGAGACCACTGGGCAAAGAGTAGCCACTGAAGGAGCCTCATATGTAACCTTGCCAGAGGGACTAACATAGTAGTAGCAGCCACTGTCCCCAACAGTTGGAGGACCCATCTTACCTTTGCTCTTCTCAGGGGGAGCAAGGCGTGAACTTGTTGTTGTAGGACTCTGATTCTTTCCTGTGGTAGAAACGCCCGCATGAGGACGGTGTCTAGTTCGCTGCCTATAAAAGTGACACGCTGTGAGGGCAACAAGGCAGATTTTTCCTAGTTCAATGTGATGCCCAACTGCTGACATAGGTTGATAGTAGCATCCCTGGTCTGAAGTAGTAGACGCCTGGTGGTGGCAGTAAGGAGCCAGTCATCCAGATACGGAAACACTTGGAATCCCTGATGTCTCAAGTGAGCAGTCACCACTGCCATGCATTTGGTAAACACCCTGGGGGCTGTGGTGAGACCAAAGGGCAGGGCTCGTAACTGAAAATGACTGGCTCCCAGCCGGAAGCGTAGGTGACTTCTGGATGCCCTGTCCATCTTTATGTGGTAGTAAGCATCCTTGAGGTCGATGGAGCACATCCACACTTCTTTTCCCAACTTTTGCACATGGGAGTTCAACTGACTGAGATCCAATATGGGTCTCGGGTCCTCTGTCCTTTTCAGCATCAAAAAGAATCTGGAGTAAGTCCCTAATCCAATCTGGTCTGAGGGGACATGTTGGATGGCTACTTTTTCTAGCAGCTTTGAAACTTCTGAAGCTGCGTAATCCCTTTGACTGAGTGGAACATCCGGGATTTTCTTGATTGGAGGGGGATTTGACGAGAAGGGGATGACATATCCTCCGGAAATTATTCGTAGAACCCACTGGTCCTGGTAAATGTCTTGCCAGGCCTCCGGGTATAATGAGATTTGACCCCCGACTGGCTTCAGAAATGCACAGTCGGGCCTCCCATCAGGAGTGGCGGTAGGGAGAACCATGAAAGGAATCGTGGTCTCCTGAGTTGCGGGGTCCTCCTCTGCCCCTAGGGCGGCGTCTCCCTGAATAAAAAGCTCCTCCCCTGCCTCTGGAGGGGGGCTCACCTTGTGCACCGGGAAAAAACCTCTGTGATTTCTTGAACCACATTTTGCCACCCCTCTGGGCCTTGGGATAAGATCTAGAGGGAAGAGAAAAATGGACTCCTATAACAGACAGAGTTTTTCCCTCCTGCTTGCACCTGGTGAGAGTGTCTTTCACCTTGGTTCCGAACAAAGAGGAACTATCGAAAGGGGCGTCGGTGAATGAAGACTTGAAGGCCTCCGTGAAATGACAAAGGCGCATCCAGGACTGCCTCCTAAGAGCAACCCCTGAACTTGCTGCTCTACTCGCTCCTTCGGCTGCATAGGAGATTAGCCTCATGGAGGAGTTTGCAATGGAATTGAGGATAGACATCTGAGCATTGACCGTCTGGGCCACCGCCTCAGAAACATTACCTGTGAGAGTATCTCCAAGCTCCTTGAGGAGATCTCTCTGGAGCCGTGTAAAGTGTGATAAATAATTCAGTGACCCATAAGGTAAAGGTCGCTGAAGAAAAAGTATGCTTCCCGTACCGGTCCATGGTCCTAGACTCCTTGTTAGGGGGATGGACGGTGGCAGAAGTCTTGGCTAATTCCTTCTGAGTGACCGCTGCCATCACCATGGCATCCACAGGGACTCCCTTGGACAGAAATTCCTTATCAGGAGGAGCAGACAAAAATTTATTGCGTCTCCTGGGGACTGGTTCCACAGAGTCAGGGGTTTCCCACACCCTTCGACAAACCAAATCCAGAAGCTCGTCGAAGGGTGGAGATACCCAGGAGGCGGAGGGCTGAGCAACAAAAGCCGTCAGGAAGACCGACTCCTCCTCAGAGGGGGCTTTGGATGGCCAGTCACCTCTTTGTTTCAAAATCTCTAGGATGTCAGAGAAAGAAACATCCTCAGATGACTTGGGGGACCCCCTCTGATTCCTTGAGGTCAGTGTCTGATGTGAGAGACTCATCCTGGGAATCTATGTGCGTCCTCTTGCACGTTTTCTTTCTGGGTGGCTCCTCAGGCAAAAACTTTGAAGGGCCCTCAGAAATGTGGGGACCACTCATGGGGGTACCCTGAGGCCTTGGGGCTCAGCTGTCTAGAGACAGATGGTGATCAGAGGCCTGCACCAGTGTAGTAGGGGACAGAATGACCGACCTGCATGATGCCGCTGACGACCTGGCCAGCTCGCTCCGCATGGCCTCGAAGGCTGCCCCCCCCCCCGAGTCCGAAGAACCACCAGCCTCCGAAGCCACGACAGGAGTCAAACTTCCCCATGCCGAAGCACCGAGAGGGAGACTAGGGGCCAAGAGGTGTCCCGAAGCCCCTCCCTCGGGTCCGACCAAAGAATCCCGAGTCCTGAACCCTGTGGATGGCGCCGAAGGGGTCGGAGCTGACGTCGGCACCGATAAGCCAGGAGGGGCTGTCGGAACCGACCTAGGGACATCACACGGAGCCAAGCACTCCGGCTCCAAAAGCTGAGGTGTGCTCAGAGGAAGTATCAAAGCAGGTTGAGGGACCGGCTCCAGAGCCGACTGGGTCGGAGCCGAGAACAATTTTGCCAGAACCGGTGACTGAAGGAGTCTCTGCACCACTCTATCAACGTCCACATCTGATAAGGTCCTGGAGGATTTGGAGGATAGAGAAGGAGATAGAGACCTCCTCTCTGAAGGGGACCTGCGAGGAGGGGATACTGGCCTAATGCTAGGCGATCAGCTCCAAACAGGTTCCAAGAAGATTGGAGCCGAAGCAGGTTACATAACAACTGACACTTCCTGTGGCCCCGAGGATAATGGAGCCGAGGATGTCAAAGTAGACTTTGCTATTTTCTCCGGTGGCTCCAAGGAGATTGATGGAGCCGGAGATCTCTTTTTTGATTTAGAGGATTTTGAGGATTTTAGAGCTGGAAGCACTCTCCAGACCCTCCTCCAAGGAGGGTTTCAGAAGTCCCTTCAAAATCAATTTATTCTTCCTTTCCTGAAGAACTCTTGGACTAAAGGCATGGCAGAAGCTGCACGACTCCTGGAGATGAATCACTCCCAGACAATACACACAGACAGAGTGTCCATCAGTAATGGACATTTTATAAATGCACCTAGAGCATTTCTTGAAGCCCAAGGGCTTGTGTGCCTTAGTATCTTTGGACATAGTTAACCAACAATAATAAAGCACCAACAACAATTAACCAGTGAATAAATGGACCAATGGTCAAACAGTCACAAGGCAGGAAAAAACCTACAACAAACAAAATACCACAAGATCTCCAAGTTAAACGATCCTTAGACACAAACACAAGGGGGAAAGGACTAATACCTCTAATTTAAACGGTTTTTAATCCCGGTGAACTTTTATGACACAAGGAGAGCAAGGAGACAGACTAGGTCCTCTAACTGAAAACGGGCCTATCCCACTGGAAACAGCTAGTGGGATACCACAGAAAAAACGATCAAAAACACAACTTTTCCACAAGACAAGACAAGAACACACAATAGCTATTAAAATAGCTTTTTTTTGCAACAAATTTCTCTGATAATGAAGAAAAAGGGTACTTAGCCACAGCCAAGAGCGAGACCACATCCGAGCTACATGAGCAGCAAACGAGATCTGGGATAGAGAGCAGTGCAGCATGGGATACCATCTTAGCCCAGCCAATAGAAAGACTTCGAGCTAAAAAAGTTTGGCCAAGTCGGAGAAGACATTCGGCTCCGAACCCAGGGGTAAAAATGAAGGTGAGATTGGACTACATAACATCTAAGGTTATCCAGAAAGAATAACAATAATGAAAGGTCTCCACCCTACCAAGGTAAGGCTATCCTGTCTCCAGATCCTTCCAGGACGGGGGTAGGTGGGTGGGCTCATAAGAATGAAGGGCGAGGAGGACTACAAACATGGAACGTTATGGTGAGTACATAATTTCTTTATGTTCAGTAGTCCTATCTCGCCTTCATTCTTACATATGGGACAGCGTCCCTAGCACCTTATTCTTGGGTCGCTTACGGGAAAATACTCCTGAGTACCGTGGAACCAAAGGAGGCTCTACCCCTTTGGTCAGGTCCAATTTGTAATGAGTATTGAGGGGTAGCCCAAGTTGCTGCTGCACAGATACTATCAATTGGAACCCTGGCTTTATAGGCAGCAGATGTAGACTGGGATCGTGTAGAGTAAGCCTTAATCTTGAACGGTAGAGTTTTCCCATTGCAGGAGTAAATGAAGGAAATACAGCTCGAAATCCAATTAGATAGGGTCACTTTAGAGAATGGCAGACCTATTCTGGATTCAGAAAAGGATATGAATAACTGGTCTGACTTTCTAAGTTCCTTAGTCCTGTGAAGTTAGAACCGTAACTGCCTGTGAACATCCAGTTGGTGAAATTTGTATTCTGCAGCGTTAGAATGATTAGTGAAAAACACAAGTGATTCTATGGTTTGGTTCAAATTAGTTTGAGAGCAAACTTTAGAGATAAAGGAAGGATTTGTACGAAGGGAAACTCTGTCTTTGTGGAAAATCAAATAAGGAGGCTTAATAGACAATGCTTGTAACTCTGATACTCGTCTAGCTGATGTGATGGCTACTAGAAACATGGTCTTCCAGGACAGAAACTTCAATAGGCATGAATGTGCGGGTTCAAAGGGCGGTGCAGTTAGTTTGGACAGAACAAAGTTTAGATCCCAGGGAGATACTGGTTCGTGAAAGGGAGGTCTCAGCAAAGTAGTGCCTTTAAGGAAGATTTTACACAACTGGTGGGACATCAGGTTAGAGTCATGTTGTCCCAAATGAAAGTTAGATATCACTGCCAACTGGACCCTAATTGCGGCAGCAGCAGATCCCTGATGGAAACGTTCAGGCAAAAATTCTAAAACGGTAGGGATGGATGTAGTGTAAGGATCCACATTTCTTTCTTTAGCCCAGATAGAAAACCTTCTCCATTTACTAGTATATAGTTTTCTAGTGGAAAGTTTATGTGAAGGCGTAAGGATGTGGGTAACAACAGGTGAAAAATCATGAAGCCTAACTAGGGATGGAATTGGAGCAGCCATGCTGCCAAATTGAGGGTGTGGAGGCAGGGGTGAAGGGAGCCTGACATGTGTGTCAAGAGGTCTGGCACTGGGTCCAGAGTCCATGGATCGTCTAGTAGGTGTGGCCCGAGAAAGGGGAACCAAATCTGTCGAGGCCAGTAAGGGGTGATGAGGATCATTTTGCTTCCCAATAACTTTGCTTTCTGTATCACTTTGGATATTAGTGGGAAAGGAGGGAATGCATAAATGAATCCCAGGGGCCAATTGTGAACGAGTGCGTCTCTCTGTGACTCACCCAGAGGAGGGATGACGGAAAAATAGCTGCTGCATTTGGCATTGATCGGGCTGGGAAAGAGATCGCAGCAAGGCTGTCCCAATTTGTGGAAGATCTGTTGCGCTACTTCCTGATTCAGAGACCACTCATGAGGCATCAAGATTGCCCTGCTGGGCTTGTCGGCTATCATCATTGGTTGGATGTGCATTGCTACTAGAAAGCACTGGGAAGCTATCGCCCACTTCCAAATACGAATAGCCTCTCGACAAAGGGGGTAAGATCTGGTTCCACCTTGTTTGTTTAGATACCATACCAATGACATGTTATCGGATTGGATTGCTATCGTCCCTAAAGGAAAAAAGTTGTGAAGTGCTTCCAGCGTTAGAAGCACTGCTCTCATCTCTAGGAAACTGATATGCAAGTGAGCCTCATGATCTTGTCATGTGCCTTGGAGAGTCCTGCCTAGATAATGCCCCCCCCATCTTTGAGGCATCCGTGGTCACAGTAGCAACGGGCTGGCGAGGAAGGAATGGAGTGCCTGTTGTCAGCTGATCGGATTGAAGCCACCAACAAACGTCCTTTTTGCAAGACTCTGTTATGAGGATATGGTGAGAAAGAGGCAGTTGTTGAAATGACCACTGGGAAGATAGAATCCATTGGAGAATTTGCATGTGCAATCTGGCTAGAGGGACTAGAGTTATGTTGGAGGCCATGGTCCCTAAGAATTTCAGCACTGTCTTTTCCTTGACTTTCTGTAGCGGAAGTAGACTGAGAATTTGTTGTCGGAGGTTTTGAATTCTGTCTGCAGGTAGACAAGCTAGCATGGAGACGGTGTCTATTTCTGTGCCTATAAAAGTCACAAATTGAGAGGGTTATAAGCAGACTTTTCCCAGTTTATTGTAATCCCCAGCTGGGAACAGAGCTGGATGGTCGAATCTCTGGTTTGTAGGAGTAGGTGCCTGGTGGTGGCGGTCAGGAGCCAGTCATTCAGGTACAGAAACACTTAGAATCCATGACGTCTCAGGTGAGCTGTCACTACTGTCATACATTTGGTGAACACCCTGAGGGCTGTAGTGAGACCAAAGGGCAGAGCACGAAATTGGTAATGGCTAGCTCCCAGCCAGATGCATAAATGACTCCTCGATGCTCTGTCCATTTTTATGTGGTAGTACTCATTTTGGAGGTCTATGGAACAGATCCAACTGTCTTTCTCTAACAGAGGGAGTATAGACTACAGTGTCACCATCCGGAACTTGGCCTTCTTTACAGATTTGTTTAGTTTGCTGATGTCCAATATGGGCCTCCAGTCCCCTGTTCATTTTGGCACTAAAAAGAATCTGGAGTAAGTTATGAATCCTATCTGGTCTGCGGGGACGGTTTGGATGACTCTCTTTGCAAGCAACTTTTGAACTTCTACAGTTGCTTGATCCCTGTGATTGGGTGGAACATCCAGGATCTTCTTGGGAGTGCGGGGTGGAAGAGAAAAGGGTATGGAGTAACCTCTGGTGATTATTCTTTGTACCCATTTGTCTTGGGTGATGTTTAGCCAGGCTTCAGGATAAAAAAATAGGCGACCCCCGACTGGCTCCAGAGAAGCACAGCCGGGCCTCACATCAGGAGTGCTGACAGGGACGGCCTCAAAATGAATCGCGGCCTCCCTGGTTTTGCGGACCCCTGCCTCTAGGGCGACGTCTACCATTTGCTCCTTCTCCTCTGCCTCTGAAGGAGGAGTCACCCTGTGCATCTGGGAAATATCTCTGGGACTTCTTGAACCACATCTTACCACCTCTCTGACCTTTGGGATATGGTCTAGAGGGGACGGTAAAACATACTCCCACGGCAAAGAGAGTTTTCCCTTCTTGTTCGCACCTGGTGAGTGTATCTTTTACCTTAGGTCCAAACAATGAAGAGCCGTCAAAGGGGGCATTGGTAAAGGTAGACTTGAAAGGCTCCACAAAATTACATAAGTGCATCAAGGTGCGTCTCCTAAGGGAAACTCCTGAACCCACTGCCCTGCTAGCTCTGTCTGCTGCACAGGAGATCAATCTTATGGAGGTGTTCACAATGGAATTTAAGGTGGACAACTGAGCAGACACCTTCTCAGGCACTCCTTCAGTAGATTTACCTTGAAGATTATCTCCTAACTCCTTGAGGAGAGCTCTTTGAAGCCTAGTAAAATGTGTGAGGTAGTTCAGCGAGCTGAGATTAAAAGCCGCTGAAGAAAAAATACGCTTCCCGTATCTATCCATCATTTGAGACTCCTTATTTGGCGGATGGACAGATGAAGAAGTCTCTGCTAGCTCCTTCTTAGTGGCCACCACCACCACCATGGCATCTACAGGCACACCCTTGGACAAAAATTCTTTCTCTTTTGGGGCAGACAGAAATTTATTGGGTCTTCTGGGAACTGACTCCATGGTATCAGGAGTCTCCCACACCTTCCGACTAACCAGGTCTAATAGTTCATCAAAAGGTGGAGACACCCAAGAGGCTGAAGGTTGAGACCCGAAAGCCTTCAGGTACACTGACTCCTCATCAGAAGGAGTGACACTGGGCCAGCTGCCTCTCTGCTTCAGGATCTATAAGATGTCCACAAAGGAGACATTATCAGAGGATGACTTGGGAGACCCTTCTGACTCCTCAAGGTCAGTGTCCGAAGTGATGGACTCATCCAGGGAGTCTACATGCTTCCTCTTACATGTTCTCTTCCAAGGGGTCTCTTCAGAAGGGTACTCTGGGGAAGTCTCGGGAGACTGGGGGCCACCCAACTGGGGCTCCTGAGGCTGCGGGTCTCTGCTGTAGAGATATATATATAGATATATATATATATATATATATATATATATACAATAAGCAAGAGGACAAGGTCCTAACTAAAAACGGACCTATGAAATATCAACGTTAATATAAACTAGCACACAGGATACCAAAACGAGAACAACAGCCAACGGCTAACAAGTTCTCAACCACTAACTAATTTAAAGAGCAAAAAAAAAAAACACTTTTAAACACTACTAACACTATTAAACACCATCTAATAAGATAACTAGCTATATAATCAGTAAAGTGATAATAAAGAGAAAAAAATTGAACTTAGCCACAGCCAAGCAAGAAGCACTTGAACTCGTAGACGTTGGAAATGAGATCTGGGGATAGCACCAATGCGCTATGGGATACCTACCTAGCCACGAGCCAACTAAGAGACTTTGAGCTTTGTAATAGGCCGAGTCGGAGCCGAGGATCGGCTCCGAACCCATATGTAAGAATGAAGGTGAGACAGGACTACAGAACATATAAATGCCATATGTTATCTGATCCCCCACAACTGCACAACAGTCCAATAGAAAGGCATCTGTAGACAACACTTTCTGCAACCCAAAGGTGGTGAGTAAGTAAAAGAACCTTTAAAAGAGATTTAGAGCTTCATCCCAATAAGCTAGTTCATTATTGTGACTTTAACTAGTGTAACCAAAAATGTTTGTGCCTCCAATGGACTGCAAATGAAACTGGTGATACCTTATGTGCAGTCACTGACAGAAATTCTAAGATGGACAGGCAGAATACAGATAGCTTTGTACCACTTTCCCAGAAAAAAATCACAGACTACAGGAGATCTCCTTTCCTTTCTAAAAAGGAAAAACACTAACACAGAGAACTGTTCTCAAAAAAATCAATGAATCAAGCTAATGGACAGGCATTTATGTGGACTTTTTCAAGCAGATGATTTAACCAAAAGTTACAAAAAAAACTATCTGATAAAGACCTCCAAATCTTCCTTCACTCACTGAAATTGGGAACACCTGTCTTTGAAAAGGTCTGCTTATTAATTAGTGAATATTATGAAAATGATGAAACAGAAGGAAATCCCTCAGCAACTTTCTGTAACAAAGGAAGCCAACCTATATGAAAATAGGATCCTTAAAATCTGTAGATGCTAGCCAACCCTCAATGATTGCACAGGAAATGTTTAAAAGGGAACAAGTTCTCAACCACTAACTAATTTAAAGAGCAAAAAAAAAAAACACTTTTAAACACTACTAACACTATTAAACACCATCTAATAAGATAACTAGCTATATAATCAGTAAAGTGATAATAAAGAGAAAAAAATTGAACTTAGCCACAGCCAAGCAAGAAGCACTTGAACTCGTAGACGTTGGAAATGAGATCTGGGGATAGCACCAATGCGCTATGGGATACCTACCTAGCCACGAGCCAACTAAGAGACTTTGAGCTTTGTAATAGGCCGAGTCGGAGCCGAGGATCGGCTCCGAACCCATATGTAAGAATGAAGGCGAGACAGGACTACAGAACATATAAATGCCATATGTTATCTGATCCCCCACAACTGCACAACAGTCCAATAGAAAGGCATCTGTAGACAACACTTTCTGCAACCCAAAGGTGGTGAGTAAGTAAAAGAACCTTTAAAAGAGATTTAGAGCTTCATCCCAATAAGCTAGTTCATTATTGTGACTTTAACTAGTGTAACCAAAAATGTTTGTGCCTCCAATGGACTGCAAATGAAACTGGTGATACCTTATGTGCAGTCACTGACAGAAATTCTAAGATGGACAGGCAGAATACAGATAGCTTTGTACCACTTTCCCAGAAAAAAATCACAGACTACAGGAGATCTCCTTTCCTTTCTAAAAAGGAAAAACACTAACACAGAGAACTGTTCTCAAAAAAATCAATGAATCAAGCTAATGGACAGGCATTTATGTGGACTTTTTCAAGCAGATGATTTAACCAAAAGTTACAAAAAAAACTATCTGATAAAGACCTCCAAATCTTCCTTCACTCACTGAAATTGGGAACACCTGTCTTTGAAAAGGTCTGCTTATTAATTAGTGAATATTATGAAAATGATGAAACAGAAGGAAATCCCTCAGCAACTTTCTGTAACAAAGGAAGCCAACCTATATGAAAATAGGATCCTTAAAATCTGTAGATGCTAGCCAACCCTCAATGATTGCACAGGAAATGTTTAAAAGGACTTGTCAATTAACTGGGATTCAGAATGGGTCGTCAATGTTCCAAATGCTAGAAACTTTGAACATACTGAAAATAATCCCTTGCCTTCTTGTCCCCGTGTAACAAGCTTGATTTCTCCCTCACAAAAAACATTAGGACACTCATCTCCTCTTTTGTAAGGTATTTGCAGAATAAGGAAGAGTTCAGCATGTCTTGAGTGAAGGAAATGCTTTTAAAAAGTAGGAATCATGACAAACCCTTTGTCACAACCTCCACTACCCACAGCCTGTGATAAAAGAATCTATTTTATGAAAGATGTAACATGTCTGCCTCTGACATGGACAGGGAGGAATAATTCCATAGTCCTGGGGACTGAAACAGATTTGATACAAACAAACTTTCAGCATGTAAAAGATTACTTTTAAATATGGAAACTTTTTTAAGTTATGATTCAGATTTTGTCAAAAAGAAAGATGCTTTACAAATGTGAATTCGAGGTCACAACCATCTGTTTTTCTAGCCCAGATGTAGCTTCATATGGAAATGGATGAAGTAATTTCCCTAGCAGTCATATCATTACAGCCAAATAGTACAGAAAACATTTTTGTATTTAATGCTGTGCTGCCTATATTCCATATTTTATAATCTTTGCAGATGTCTCCTGTACCTCTTCTAATCATAAAAAGCACTGTAAAAGCAGCATATCACAGAATTCTCTACTAATGGGAAGCATACTCCTAAACACAAGCAATCTTTTTCCCCTTAAAAATCAGTCTATGTAAAGAGAAAGCTTGGATATCTGTCTTCCCACACACCACACTCTTGACTTTTGATCAAACACTTCATGTAAGAAGTTTCAGGTATCTCCATTTTTATAAAAAAGTAAAAGATGCTTATTACAGAAGTGGTTCTAAGAAACAGTCAGAAATATGCCATAAAACAAAATGGAAAAAAGTACTAAATTTGATTTGCCTGCAATACATTTACTTGTTGAATGATTTAGAACTCTCTAGATGAATATTTGATATCAAATAAAGGCAAGGAAAGCATTTTTAGTCACATAACAGAAGAGTTCATTCAGGAATTTGCTTTGTGAACTCCATCTTTCTGAAGAATAGCTAATTATTGTATTTGTTTTAATGGGGAGGGGTTGATAGCCCATACTTACAAGATGTAATAGGTTGGATTTGCTAATATTTAATCAAGGTGCAGGAGGCACTGCACTCTTCATGAGGGTGTGGAGGCCTTTGTTTCCACAGGAAACAACTTTCAAGATGTTTTTAATGACATTTGCTGAATGATAGATTAGCCATTTTTGAAGGGTTAAGATTCCCAATCTGTTACCAAATTATTTGAATGAATATGTACATTCTTGATTTAATATGGCACTATATTTAATATGTGTGAATCTGGGCACATTTCTAAATTAAACTGCTATCTATAAAAATAACAGTATAACACAGTCTGCAGTTGTAAGCCTTTTACTCATGACTGGCTCCACAGAATAGAGGGGCTCTTCAATGGCAGGCAGAGAAGCAGTAATCCTTTAGAACTATGCTTAAACAGTTGGTACAATCCTGTTCTCCATAACGTCATCATGATAAATAGCTAAGCCATGCAATTAATCATGGAATAACTAAGGACTCATTCATAATAATGCCTGAAGTAGACTGACTGTGTGGCAAAGCAGACTACTTTGCCCAAACAGAGAATCATTTCCAATTGAAGGTATAGGCCTGAGGGCTTTAAATCAGACTCAATAACCTCAGTAGCCCAAAATGGAAGACTGGCAGAATCAAAGGTCCACATCAGAAGCCCAGTCCAAAGGTAGAGACAGCCACTGCTCTAAGGATAAACAGCATCTTTGCAAAGGACCTGGAGAGTTTTCTGTTTCTCCCAGGATGGGGATGTTGAAATTATATAACTGATGGCCAGAACTGGGTGATAAAAATGATTCTGGTCTTTGTTTTGTAGACCAAGAGTGCACAATAGGTGGCCCAGAGGCCACAATCCAGCACTCCAAAGCATTTTATCCTGTCCTTGGCATGTCCCACAACAAGCCGCTTTGACAGTACAGATGCATGTTGTACAGTGTAATGTGTGTCCCCATACATTTACATTTGCAAGTACAGTAAGTGGCCCTTGAAGGAACTTGAAATTATGGTAAGTGGCTCCTGAACCAAAGGGGACACGCATGACCTAGACTGTGTCAAAAAATAACGAATCAGGGAAACAGAAAGAAGTATGTGAAGCTTACAGACCACTAAATAGAGAAGTTATTTACTGTTACCTACCCTTGCCTTGTTACATGAAGCAAAACCTACTATGGAATAAGTTTTCCTCAGTGGCAAACAGGTTAGATAGGCAGACAGAGAAAGTAAGTGCCCCATCTCTGGAAGATTTGGAGGTGACATGGCCTCTGTATCTGCAGCTCCAGAAGAAGAGAGTCTGTCAGTATGTTAATTTTCTTGCATATGCGGACTGTTGAGAGACTGATGTTCCTACCTATGGGCCATCGTTAGATGAGTAGCTAATCAATGAACTGTGAGTATAACCTTGTGTTTCTCACGTCTTTATTTGTCTTTTGTTAACTGGGCTGGTCCACTGAGCTTGTGGCCCATTTTCAGTGGAGACCTGAGGAGAAAAGCTCCACATAAAGAAACAAATAACAGAGTTTACAAGGCAGTAATGAGAATTTAGATACATACCTACATGCATTCATGCCATATGTGAAATGTAAGTACAAAACAAACAAAATTCATGCAATAATGCTAATTAACAGATCAGATTTACAATATGTCAGAGAGACACCCTTTATATGTCATTAGTGATTAAATAAGTTGGTAGAAAGGAGGAAAAGTATTAAGTCGAGGTGTAGAGGGGTGGGAAGTAAAGTTTGAGAGAGTCAGGAGAGTAAAGAGAATAAATGATGCAGTTGTGAGAAGGGAGTGGGGGGGGGGTGGGAAGTAGAGTAATAGGGGAAGAGAAAAGAAAAGATTAAGGCAGAGCATAGCCCAGTGGCACAGCTGAGGTATTGCCGTGTTAGTATTTAAGAAACAAATTTGAGTCATGAAATGTCAATTGTTATACTGTAACAATTGAGAGTGATAAAGTTAGGTAGGGTTAGATACATAAAAACATACTGGTTGTCCATCTCGATGAGGACTGGCCTGGGAAGAAGCATGGTCTCCAAGGACTTCAGCCTAAAGCTCAAAACAAATGGTGAAGAGACCCTTGTGCTTTACACTATGTGAGACTAAATATGCAGTCCTCCTCTAGAAAATAAAACATGTCATCAGGGCCTGCAATGTGTTTGGATACACACAGGGAAGGCTCACTCCAGAGCATGGCAAAATGGTCTAAGTCAAAGACACCTCACAGTCCACTGCAACACCTACCTTTCCCAGGTACACAAGCTACAATATCATGACAAATGAGATCATAAAGTCCAAAATATGCAGCACAGTCTAACCCTGCACCCCTCATTTTGGTCTCACCTAGGTTGCCAAAGACATAACATCCTGTGCTTTTTTCAAGTACTGGAATAATCAAGATTAGAGATGTTCAAGTCTGTGCCTATGGCAGGAGACAAAGAGAACTGCACCTACAAAGCCTGCAACCATTAGACTGCCTGCAGCAACAATCTTGTTTTCAGGGAATCCTTGGATGTAACTAACAAAAGGCAGCTGTCCAGCTAGGAGAACATCATCAGATCCTTCTCTTGACAGGCTTTAACCACAGTCACAGACACCTTGGCAACTACTCTGGGTAATGAAGAAGGCCCAAAGGGCAACATTTTGCACTGGAAATCATGCTTAGCAAGACTCAAAATGAGGACTCTGCTGGATAAACGCTAAACAATGATGTACCAAGGGGCATCCATCACATCTAGAGATACTATCCTGGTGCCCTGCACCAGCAAAGGTATGAGACCTTGAAGGGTCCTCAATCTGAACTAGGCATTCTAAATATGTTGGCTGAAGTTACTGATGTCTGGAATGAGACAAAAACAACTGCCCTTTCTGGACCAGAAACTGGTATTAGTAATACTCAACCCTTTCCCAGATATGGAACACTGTCTATGGCCCTTTTACCAGGAAGGCTAAATTTGTCTGCTCATCTAGTGAGGCTGTTTGAAAAGAGCTCCTAAGGTATAAAATGTGACTGTGAATTAAAATGTCTAGAATCATCTGGTCCTTGACAACAGTTTCCCAAGCAGGAGTTAACTTAGAAGATATCCCTCTAAAGACATACCAAGAACTTACAAAGAACTGCAGCAGCACAGTCCTAGAGTCATCCTATTTGGAGACATGGCACTCAAAGAGAAAAGCAAAACTGAATTGTGTTTAAGAGGAGGCTTTTTCTACATTTGAAGTTCAGCTAGCTTGACCTAAAATGAGAAGAGTAGGGGTCAGCTGAAGCCATTCACGGTGTTGTGGGCCTGCTTCTTTAAGGTGGTAGTCAGACACTTTCTGTGACATCTAACTGAACAGCTTTTTTACCATGAAATGTGCGTTCAGAATACTGTTCATGAGTTCTTCCGTGAGGTAGGAAGACCTCAGCTATACTATCCTGTGCAGGCACGAGCTTTACAGTGAGTTACATAGTAGCTCACCCTGAAAACCAATAAGAGAAAATGAATAAGATCCTTCTTGACCACAAAACAGGGAATTCCATACGCATGTCCACTCGAGGAAGTACCAGAATTTAAAAAGTTGAGATAACAGTTGATCTCACTATATGCTACAGAGCCAGAGTACTAAGTGCGTACTCCCTTCCAATCTATCTTGTTTGTTTAAAAATTAGTGTCTCTCCCCCCTTAAATTTTTAATACTCGAGTTACCCCGTCTTTCGTATCTAACTGTTTAGTGCACACTGCAACCCTTAGGATATTAATCCATTTCTCTGTCTTACCTTTAAAATCTGCAACATCTAGTTCAAGACCACAAATTATTGGAGAGCCAACATTCTGCCTTTAAATAGTCATTTTGGAATTAGTGCTTCTGCTTTATTCCTGGTGAGAGAAAGAGCATAGGGACATTATTTCCTGCAGACTACTGATCACCAGAAAGCCTGATATCTGCTTCACAGGTGCCAGCTTGGAATTTGTGCTTATATTTTGCTCCTGTTGAGAAAATGAGCACAAGGCATTGATTCCTGATTGCAGTGTGATCCTCCTGACTGGTGTGGTTGCTAATCAAGGCATCTTCCAGGAAAAGGATACAACAAGCCTATAGACTTCTGTTTCCTCTGGGACAAGACTGTTGATCACCAAAAAGCCTGAGGCCTGCTTCTCATCTTGGGACTGCTTCTACTGTTTTACTTCTGGTGATAGAAAAAGCAAAGGTGAATAGTGTCCTAGCAGCATGAAGCTGTAGTAAGATCAACACTAGTAGTAGCCAGGCAATAGCCAATAATGTGAATTTCCTCTTTTAATCGTTCTTGACAAAGCTAATTCTTTCTTTTCAGTAACCACTGCTTGATTAGCTGATGTCTAACCTAACTTCAAAATCTTTCTCTAAATACTTAATCGATAAATCATCAGGGTCTACTTATCAGTTTCCCCTCCGTTGTTTGGCAGAGCCCTATATAGACTCAGACACCTTGAGTTGACATTCTTCCTGTAAAAGCACCCTTGAAATTTCACCCACACACAGTTGCACACAGGCCAACTAGTTTTAGAGACAAACATTACTCCCAGATACTCCTGACATTACTTTACATTCTCACTGCAACTGTTTAATCAATAAAAATGCCTGTATCATTGGAATTTTCCTGCTATCTCCATTACCAGCTTGGTGGATACAGGCATCCTGAGGCAATGTAGAAAGTTTCTCATGTTTACTGAAGAATCTTCTTCTGAAGAAGTCTCCGGATGTGGAGACGAAAGCGCTTAATGTTTGTTTAACTAAAAGAACTGTACATTGTCCGTTGGTGTTTCTATGTTGGAGACAATAAATTCTATTCTTACTATTTACCACTGGTTTCGAGTCTCCTACTGTGGGCAACCTTTACTGTGCCGGATTCGGGTTTGTTCATTATTGTTGGCTGATTATTCTACAAGTTTACTTATTCTTTGAGAATGTCACCAAAGAAATGGATGAAAGCAAAATGGCTCACACTGCCTACTTTGACCTGGCCAAGGCATTTGACACAATACCTCATGCACTGTTGATAAACTCAAAAGATTAGGTATAAACCATTATGCCACCCATTGTACAGCCAGCTGACTCACAAACAGGACCCAGAATGTTAGAAATGGGGAGTCCACCTCTACAAAGAGCCTAGTAACACAAACAGTCCATCAGGGATCAGTCCTGGGACCACTCCTTTTTGGCATTTACTTCTCTGAAGTTAGGCTAGTGTCAAGGGCCTCTGGCTGACTAAATTTGCAGATGACTGCAAATTAGGAGCATTCACAGAATCCCCCACCAACATAAATGTTCAGTAGGAAGGGCTGACACGACAAATAACTTGTGTCAGAGCCATGGAGTAAAACTAAATGTCAAGAATTGCATAGCAGTATCCTTTGAGAAGTTATCCACCACTGGTAACTACCATACTGACAACACACTCCTAAAAGTCAACCCAACGGTCAGGGATTTGGGGGCACATGCATATACAGTATTTTAGCCTTTGACCAAAAGTGTCTACAGTAGCGAGGAAATCATTCTATGATGTGCAACTTATAAGCAAAGGTATGGCATCTAGGTCCAAGCAGGGCATTGTTCCATGGTATTCCTCATTCATCAGACTTGTCATTGAGTATAATGCCCTCTTTGGTATGTACCTAACAAGGTGCATCCAACAACTGGAACATCCACAGTTTCCTCACTAAAAGAATGAAGAATGTAAGTAGCATATCCTGTGCAGACCACCTCAAAACCCTAGCCTTGTATTCTGTCTCCTACAGGTTGTTGAGGGGAGATCTATGCCTGGCAAACAAGGTACTGTCAGACCCCATCCTGATGGACCAATGCATATCTGAAAAACAAACAGCACCAGAATTACCCATTGTAAAGACTTTAACCTTGCCTCTGATATAAATAGGACCTGCTGGAGGGACAGGTATGTATCCCAGATACTACCCCTTCTCTGGAACAGGCTTCCCATCCATGTGAAGCAGAGCTCCTCCCTAACCAAATTTAAACATAACTTGGACAAATGGATGGGGAACAGGAATTGCATCCCTGGTTTGGCACCCATCTCTCTAATGGACACAGGCAGCCTTGTAAATGATTCATCTCCCAAGCCCCTGCTTACACTTATCAAGGGTAACAGTACTTGTCAGAGATTTGGGTGCATGGGTAGGTTTAAAAAGGCCGATGTGGTCACTAACCTAGTACACAGCTATAAACCTATAAGCAGCTGAGGGCCATAAGACCCAGTATGGAAGAAGAGGGTATTCGCTTTGCACACATATTTAAAGCTTTTGACTTCTCGGGTGGAAAGATGCCAAATGATCTGGTCTCTGGGAATTATGCTTAAGTGACAATAAATGTTTCATCTGAAGGACTTCCTTACATTTGCTTCATGGAAGAAGGATATAATAAGTCTATCTAGTCTGCTCTTTAAATACATATAACCTTCTCTTACTCAATGCTACCTGCCCTCACTCTTTTTCACTTAAGCCTCCATGCTTTTATGAATCACTCTGTATATTTTCAAACCACCAGCTATTTGATTAGATCCTCCACAGGTCTACAATCCTCTCCATGAAGAAGTACATTCCGAGACCCAAGAAATATTAGGCACCTGGCAATGTTTAATCTATACACTCTCTACCTCTTATCTGCCCTTACTAGCCAAGATGACCCCCTTCACATTCCATTGAAGTTATCATATATACTTATATCATGCCTCCATCCACTATTTCTTCTGGCCTATATGGAGAACAGCTCCAGCTCATCCAGTGTCTGGTTATACTTTTTCCCCACAGATACACAAAGTACTCAAAGACAGGGCTTGGTAGAACAGAAGCATAACTACTTTTCTTCTGGATCAGCTTCAAGATAAAAGCCAGAATTTAGTATGCAGCTACTGCTGCCCTCTGACTATGTTCACTGTGGTCCAGTTCATGTATGACCAACACTCTCAGATCTCTTCCTGTTCTGCTGTCATCAGCTGCGCTCCCCTCAGCATATACTTCACATCGTGGTACTTGTGGTCCAAGTGCGATACTTTGCATTTGCCTACAAGGAAACTCACATGCCATCTTCAGCTCATTTAGTCAGCCTTTCCAAATCTGTTTTTTAGATGCTTTTGCCTATCTCTATATCATCAATTGAAGAAGCTAATCCTGTTCTCTGCTTTAATTTTTTTTATTTATTAGCTAGGTAAGCACCCTTATATATGACTGAAGTAAGGCCTTGAAAGTTGGACTCATGACTTAGCCTTGTGGAATTTGCAATTCACTTTCGTTATTCTCTGCATTTTGCATTTCACCACAACTCTGTCTGTCCCATGCTTCCACCTAGCAGTAGCCCTATTCCTCTTTAATCCTACTCCAAACCCATTCAGTTTTCCTATAAACCTCCTACAAAGGATTAAGACACAGCAAGATCATGTCAACTAGTAAGCCCACTTCAAGCTCACACGCCATAAAAATGGATCACATTTGATTGCCAATCATTCTGGTCAAAACTGGATTGGATTCAGGCCTAGAGATTGCTGTCTTTTAGGCAAACACCCTTTGGATTGTCTCAATGACTTTCCATGCTACTATTCATAAGATTGAGAATGTCACACTTTGCCCTCTGGAACTCACGTGTGTATGTCTTTCTCTGCCCACTTCCCTCCTTCTGGTGTTAACTCCTCCATGGACATCTGTGGTTTGAATTCCCATCTACTACTTGTTTGTGCTGTCTGCAGGTGTCCTGCCACCTTGATTTTTCACATTTTACTCCCATCAAGAACTGCATTTCCCACTTTCTCCCATCAGTATATTCTGTGCTATCCCACTTAACTGTACACCCATGAGGATCTCTGCCGAGTCCCTCCAGTCTTTGTGCCAAAGCCCTGTTTTTCCCACCCCATCCCTTGTGCAAGCCTCCTGCTGTTTTCTCCTGAACAGTTCCATTCTATCACTTCCTGCCTCAATTGCCAATCCACTACCATTTATGCCTATGAAAGTCTCCCATGAAACTCCAATATTTTCCTGCAAATTCCCAAATTGTCTGCCACCCCAAAGTTTTCTTAGCCAAAAAGAGAGCACACATTGTGACCACCTCATAAATCACTCTCCTATTCTTCCCATCCAACATCTACTGCTCTTTTTGTACTTTACTCTCTTTGGATTTCTAATTTCCTTTTTCTTTTCATTTCTATGAATATAGCCCTAATTAGTTAGAAGAAGGCTTGTAAAATGCATTTGCTTTCTTAAGGGCTGGACGACCAGAGTCAAGATATATTAAATTAGCAACAGTAGTATTCTTGATAACTGGTTCCATTGGAAGAATGACCATGGGCTTCTCAAGCTTTCTCCACCCATATGTAGTAAAGAACTTTGAAGGAAACAAGACAGTGGCAGGAGACCAATCCATGCTGGAACTCAAAAGCTTTAAGGCCAAAGGGAGGGGATAAACAACGGGCAGAAAACAAAATTAACTTATCTGTATCACAGACAATGGCTTCAGAATCTAACATCTTGAAGGTTCGTGAGACAGTGTCCAACATACCTCCTTTGACAAGTCATTTCTGTCTAAATACACCACAACACTTCAAGGCAAAGGCTTATACATAGTCTCTATCAAGTACTTGCTTGCAACTTCCACACAATGGATGATTTTGACACAGAACCACAGAATGAGCATCTCTCTACCCAAGGTGGCACATGGCTATGAAAGGCTTGTTTAGGTTTCAGTATCTGCCATAGTTTAGTTAGGTTCCCCAAACCTGCCTCTCATTTGCATTTCTGTGCCTACATGAAAAGGAGATGCATGAGCAGGAAGAAAGAAAACTTGCTTTTCAAGTAGCACAAGTTTGAGAAAGGGAGCATGAAAATAGACTGGAGTGCTAGTTGAAGTACTGAAGTGGCAAGCAAGCAAAACTGTGATTTTTATTTTAATTTGGTGTGATGGTCAGTGTAGCCTACATATTGTGGCACAGGGAAGGAGTCAACTCTGTGTGTGCGTAATCATCAGACATCAACTGCAATCCTAAAGGTGAGAACCTGACAGATCCAAGCACATCCATTTGTCATTAGCTTCAGTTTGACTTTCAAAATCCTGCCACCATGCTGTTATGATGCAGTTTCTTCAGCTGCAGTAATACACACATGCCTCTTAGTCCTGTACCCTGAATTAGTATAACAGATGTATTCTGAGCACTATACTACAGTATATCAGTGCAAGGTTTTCAGTGGAACTATCCAGAAGCTGTGAAGCGGTTCACAACTTTGTACTTCGCAGCTATGCAGTGTTTTATTGACAGTGGCTTGTGCATGCTTTACACAGTTTCACAAATAAAATACAGCTCTAAAATCAGATCTGCCTGAATTTGTTAGTGCTGTATTTTAAAGCTGGACAGCAACTAAAATTTGAATTAGGTTTCTCAAGAAAGAAGAGAAGACTGGGTAGGTAAAGTTATACTTTTATTAAAAATATACAAAACAGAAGTTTTATTTTTAATCAGGAAGGTTGTTCAATCAGCAGTGTGAGTATGTGCTGCAATTGTGATATCATTATGGAAGCCTCCATCCGACTGTTTTAACTTACTGCTGCGAATATATTAAATCACCCAGATAAAATAAAGAGGTCTTTGCATACGTCATCATCAAGCAAAAGAAAGATTAAACTTTTTAGGGATTTCAAAAGACCTTGTGATAAATGATCTTATTGTCTTATACATGCACTGGTGTTCACTCTGCTTGGTAATTAGGCATAGATAAGCATGCAGAGATGTTTTGGCTCCCAAAAGCATTTTCAAGCAAAACAGGCATTATTTGATTTCCTGTTTTGTTGCAATGACGTACTCTTTGCAAGAGATTGAAACATTTGCATCACTTCTGCCACAAAGCATATGATGGAGTGGTAAGGCAACTTCAGTAAACCACGCTTTTGTCCTCCTCCTTTGTTCCAAGTCATACTGGCCTCAAAAATTAAAACCAGGGGCGTGGCCAACATGCTGCCTGGTTAACAGCACTTTTCCTTAGCTCTGCTATCTAATATTCATTTCTGACAGAAAATTTTAAAAAACAGGACCAGTTGATCTAAGAACCCTACGGATTTATATTTCTTAAAAGCTCCTGGAAGAATACATTGGAATTTTTCTTTATTTGCTGAATTTTATGTCAAAATCCTCTCAGAAAGGGCACTGACATCTCCTCAAGATGAGTTATTCCAGAAGCAGTATGCAGGACCAGTCAGTGAAGAAGGAATTACAAGTCTTGCTTTCCACTATGAATAATTTATCTATAAAAAATAGATAAAATGGACAGTAAGATGGATTTTTTTAAAGAGGAGAGTACAAAGCAAATGGAACTGTTGAAAGAAATGATAATGCAACAAAATACCCAGATTACAAGTATGCAAGACTCTTTAAATGGCCTGGAGGGCAGAATAACTGAGCAAGAGATTTGAGCGTTTTTCTTAAAAAAAAAAAAGCACCTCTTTACTCAGTAAAATTGATGATCTAGAAAAAACAGGGGGGGGCAACATAATAAACTTCCTCACATATTGGCTACTTAATATCTTAAATCTACAAGAGTCCCTTTCTTTTGGCACAGAAAAAGCCCATAGCCCATAGGTCACTGGCATCTTCTTCAGTTTCTAAAAAGGTAAACTCTAAGCCAAGATCTATAATTGCACGCTTTCTTTCTTCCGAAGACAAGGAACTGGTATTGAAAACAGCATGGGCTAACTCTCCAATTAAGTTTAATGACATCATAAGACTTGACAATGACTATTAGTCTGCAGTGATTACAAGAATAAAGGAATATTTACCATTGATTAACGAATTGAAAAAGAAACACTGCAAGACTAAAAAGTATTCTTTCCGGATGGTACCAAAACGTTTCCAAACCTTTGATATATTAGACTCTGCTGTTACATATCTAACAGACAACAACACTATAGATCAATCAGAAGAAATGGACTGATCTATTTTTTCACTTAAGCATCAAGCAGAGAATAACAACTGGAAAACAGTAGACAAGAAAATAAAGGACTGAAAAACAAATAACTTCTTAACTACTGTTTTTTCTGTTATTATAATAGCATCTATTTCATATCAAATTCCACTAAAATTTCACCTTTTCCATAATCCACAAAGAAATAAAGGTAAAAGCTTGCTTTTCTCTCTCTATTTGCTTCTGGTAAAACATTCAGAATACAACATTACACTACAAAATACTTAACATATGGTAAACTTCTACTAAACAACTGTATATGGTGCCTTTTTAATAATCTAACATCAATACAAGACGATTTAACAGTATATTTGTATTATTTAACAGCTTCAAAACATAACACACTGCTCTCGTTACTATATTATGGCACCATGACTAAATACTAGAAATGATAGATTAATCTTATTTCACTTGACTCAGTGAACCTTTATACATCCTATTAATGAACATAAGACTTCTGTAGTGAAATTAATGCTTATGAGTAACACCTAAATGGTGGTTAAAGTACATTAACACATAAAAAGGTGAAAATGTAATGTTTACATAAATACTTTGTTGCACAGATTTTACATTACGAATTATACTAATAATATATCTCTTTAACTAGTCCTGTATTTAGTTAATGCTTACATTTGGATTATATGCTTTTGGGTGTTTTTTTAAAGTTAAACATTTAATTGACATATCTATACGCTATGAGTCATTTCACAAGCTCAAACTGAAATTTTGAAGTGTTATTACAGTTTACTTACCTTTCCTTCTTGGTTTCCAACCAAAAATGCAAGCTAAAACATTTCATCTTCTTTTTTCTAAGTCTTTTTCTCAAGCTAGAGTAATTCCACAGCTTAAATCCCTTCACGAAAGTGCGATCAGCTCAAAACGAAACTAGACAGCTCAGACATGACGTAACTGCTCCAGCTAAAGGTCAAACATAAGCCGTTCATGTCTAGTTATTTAAAGTGATACATACAATATTTCAGCCTAACTGGATTTACAAGCTTATTGAAAGTTGTTTAATAGCTCTATTTTTGTATATCATATATTTAATATGTAAAATGTTTTTTAGTTTGTATTTCTTCATGAAGAATTTATGAAAGTACTATTTCCGGTTGGTTATTATAGCAATAACCCACGCCTGGGTGTGGGTAATGCTAAATTTACCCACGGTTGGCGTGGTTTGGTCCCGAGGGCGAAGCCCGAGGGACCAAACAAAGCCAACCGTGGGTAAATTTAGCATTACCCACACCCAGAAGTGGGTTATTGCTATTATACCATGACATTATTTAAGAAAAGAAACTATTACTTTTCTTAAATAATGGCATAGTATAATGCCTGTTTGCTGCCCTTCCGCAGATGTCTGGCATCCGCGGCAGCTCTGATGTACTGCATCAGAGCTGTGGGCAAAAGCAACGGAGAAAGCAAGATCTCCATTGCTTTTTTTTAGTGTCTCGCTATGTTAAATGAGATTAACATAGCGAGACAGTTTTAAAATAAGCAACGGACATCTCCGTTGCTTATTTTAAAACTGTCTCGCTATGTTTAAATCATTTAACATAGCGAGATTGAAAAAGCAACGGAGATCTTGCTTTCTCCGTTGTTTTAACATTGTCTCGCTATGTTAAATGGGTTTAACATAGCGAGACAGCTTTAAAATAAGCAACGGAGATCTCCGTTACTTATTTTAAAGCTGTCTCGCTATGTTAAACCCATTTAACATAGCGAGACAGTGTTTTAAAAAAACGAGTTATACTAAGGGAAAAAAGTCCGGGCGACCGGACCTTTTTCCATTAGTATAACTCGATTTACAACGGGCACGCCGGCCAATCAGCGTGCACGTTTTGGGGGGGGTCATGGTATAATAGAAGTGTACACTGAAATAGTTAAATTTGTATTTTTGCTTATTATACTCACTGCCTCTTACTCTGCGTTTATATGTACTATTTAAGTGCTGGTATCCCTTTTGTATTGAGACCGGTATACATTTGTGCATTTAGATGGATAGTTCACAATAATAACTGGCCACTTTCTGTTATAAGTAAAGCTATTAGATCATCGGACTTGGGGATAACTTGGATCGGGGCTTTAAAGGGTGCAGTTGGATGGCATGGCAATTCAAGTATAGGGATTCTTTTTTCCCCACAGATTGTATAGTCTGTTTTTTAATTAAATATTTAATGTTTTACTTACTTTTTCTTCTTTTTTCTTGGGTGCCTACGTACATTAGAAATATAGTTATTTCACAAGTAATTAAGTCATTTCCTCTAGGTCTATGTATGTTTTTGCTCTTCCACATATCCTTGCTTAGAAATTCTATAAATAATAGTTTAAGTATGAAATGTATTTCCATTAATGTACATGACTTAAACAATAGTTGTAAAAGGGGAAGTTTGATTAAATACTTAAAAATCTCTAATCTACAGCTTATTTTTTTTAAAGGAAACACAGCTTTTACAAGTTGATTTAAACAAATTCAGTATTAGTAACTATACATTTTAGCAGGCTCACATCATAAACAGAAGACAAGAGGTGTAATGATTTTATAGAAGAAGTCAGCCATTATGCCTAAAGTTCTAAATACTTATCAAGATAGATCAGGAATGCTTTGTTTGGTAAATTTAGAGATAAATGGGAAAATATATACATTAGTGAATCTCTACTGGATTCCTGGTCTAGGAGTTAAAGTAGTTAAGCAGCACATAGAAGACATTATATAATGTTCTAATGGTAATAAAATACTAGCGGGAGATTTTAAATGCATAATAAATGAAAGTGACACATTCTATAAACAGACATAGGAAAACTGCATCATCAAAGGCACTGGATGAACTTAGCAACATGTTTAATTTACTAGATATAAATGAACATGCTGATCCAGATTAATTATTTTACACATTTTATTCACATAGGCATGGTTCTCATTCAAGAACTGATAACAGTATATTTATCAAGAGAATTAATTGCAAAGCTAGATAAAGTAAATTCTTGCCCTTATCAGATCAAAATGCACTTATATTTGACTTAGAAATACACACAAGACAAAGGAGGCCTATCACCAGAATATCATCTTGTATAACAAACAATTTTAAGGAATTTTTTATCAAGAAAATACAATCCTTCCTTGAAATAAACCTCACTGAAGTCACTTCAGATATGTATATATATATGTATGTATATATATATATATATATATATATATATATATATATATATATATATATATATGTATATATATATATATATATATATATATATATATATAATACACATATGTATATACACATATACATATATGTATATGTGTGTGTGTCTATATATATATATATATATATATATATATATATTGGAAAGGCTCACTCAGACTCTGCTACACTTTGCTGTGTGGGAAAGGTTGGTTTGCTTTTTATTTGTTGTATTTTGTATTGGTTTATTGTCTTTTTATATTTTGAGTGCTGTGATTTGTTTTCTTTACCTTGTGTTTTGCTTGTGTTATGCTAATTTTATTTTGTGTCACTGGCAAAATACTTTTATTTTAAATTCAACATTCAAGAAGCACATTCATTTCTATGCCCTCTTTTTAGACAACATTATTATTTTCTGGAGAGTTGTTACCTCCTTCAAGTGTTTTATTCATTACATCAATAACACAATGTTCTTTTTAAAACTAATACATAATACTGAGAATGAAACTGCCCCAAATCAGGGTGAAAGGGGTCTTGCTTTTGTACCTCTTTGTATTTTAATAATTGCCTCAACCAGCTTATAATCTAACACAGTCAGAACTAAAGAGCAAAGGAGCCTGTTTATGTCTGGCCTAGAGTTAACAAGAAAATACTTTCTGGATAAGTACACTCTACAGCATTTTAACAAATTCCATACACCAAAAAGCCCCTCATAGATTTTATCTATAGACTCTGTCATAATTACAGAAGGCAGAGCAGAACAAGGTAAGCCCTTTTTTAGAAAGGATGATGTACACTATGCTTCTCAAATGTATCTCATTATGAAGAGCATTCCTCATTTTGAGTTTTACAAAGTCCATCTTCCGCAATGTTACACATTGAAAAGGTCCATCACACATTTAGTGCTAAGAACTTTTTTAATATCCATGGTAATACTGAATCATATTAAATCATCAAAACAGCATTTTATATATAAAGTAACACATTTTAAACTATCCTGTGAGCGTCTTAGTTGAAGCTGTTAGTAAGTGGTTATCATGTGTTTTGTCCATTTACTTCCATATTAACAGAAGCAGTAGTCCACAATTTGGGGATGAAAGGTTGAGCCCTATTATGTAAGCATTTTCATCTTGGGAAGGCTCGAAGCTATACACTTCTGGTCAGCAAAGGAGACAAAATGCTGCTTAAATTTATAGTTAGGAGAGGAGGTCAGAAGTACACTGGATATTCTTTCCTCTTGAACAGGCAATGCTTTAAAAAACAAACATGCCTGAAGGTTTTTGGTATGTCTACACTCTTGTATTATTTTCTGGAGAGAAGTTGTTGCCTCCCTCAAGTGTTTGATTGGTTAAACTCTAAACAAATACAGCAGCAAGTTGGCATAATGGTTAAACTGTTTACCTTACAGAGACAATGTGCAGGGTATGATTCTCACATGGGATAATTGGCTAGGCTTAAAATGGCCCACAAGGGCAGTTAACTGATTACTAACTCATAAACCTATGAACCTAAGCAAGAAACATCTCTTGTTTCTCCAAAGTAGCATAAAACAGCACTAGTGGAAGAGCCTGAGTACACACACCCTTTTGAGATAAGAGTTTAAGTGCTGCAACACAGATGGGGCTAGGTCCAATGGCAGAAAATGTTAAAAAAATGACTTTTATGACAAGAACACTGTTGAAAATCTAGTTCCTGTGACTAAAGCTGAGTAAAGAAGGGAAAAAAAGGTGTTGCGCTGGTGCACAAATCCATTTAAGTTTTGAAAAAAAATCACCAACACAGTCATAGCCGGCCTTAGGCATAGGCCAACTAGGCGGTCGCCTAGGGCGCCACTGTAGAAGGGGTGCTTTTCCAGTATTTATTTGGTGTAGGTAGACCAGGATGGGGGCACCTGGGTGGTGTGGGGGGGTGCCGTGGAGCCCTTTTGCCTAGGGCACCAGCTGACCTAAGGCCACTGCTGAACACAGTTGCAAGGAGGCCTGGTGTGATTTTTCACTAACTGTTTCAGAAGCACAGGAAATAAGACCTAGAGAGTAAGAGATGAGTGGTGCATGATGGAAAATGGGTGGCTTTAAAGCAGCTTGGGAAAGTTTTATCTGCTAAAAGATCTTGAAGCCAATGCATTAGTTCTATGAGTTACTGAGGAAGGAACCTTTCTTATCAGATTAAACATGATTCTGAGGAAGCTCGCTGTTGTTGCGGGTGAAAGCGCTAAACCTGATTCTGTTTTATACATTAAAATAGTATTCTTAACCCTAATCGGTTTGGATTTATTTTGCTGACAGTTACTGTTGGGTGGACAGACCTGTTTGGGAAGTCTTTTTGCTCCTTTCTTATCAGATTAAACATGATACTGAAAGAAGTCAGTAGTGAATGCTCTCCAGTTTTCATGAATTTTTAAAAATGAATATCAACATGATTTGTTAATGTGCTATTGTAATACAGTTCTTTTATAAGTAACCTTTTTGACACAGTTTTTTAAAATCTGGCACACTACAGTTCAGATCAGTACAATCACTATAGCTTTCACATTTTTAAAACTTCTAATGCTGCCTTTTTATCATGGCTGAGACAAATTGGAGGACAGCAACCAAATATCATCTACTTTTTCCCATCATGTTGCCTTTTCCATATGTAACATACAGACGGCTAATCAGAAATTTGCACATCAAAACAGCTGCGGTCCTGGTAAATTCTAATTCAGTATCTTGATCTCCCAATATTTTTCTTGAAAAGCTGTCCCAAAGGCCAATGTCACAGTGGGGAGCAAGTTAGTAAGAGTGTCAGGGGAACAACACCATTCTACCTGAATTAGAAGACAGAGTTACAGGAATGTTTTTCTACTATTCACACAAACAAACATTTGCAATCAAAACTGGGAACACCAAATATGTTAGCTAATGAATGTACATGGGTGTAAAAAGTCTGATAATCAGGGAAGTCCTACCTTTCAGTGAAATGTAACGTAACAAATGAGATTCTCTCAATCCCACCGCCCACAAAAGTCAATTACTGGATTAATTTCACATCATGCAGCTGTCAAGCAAGGTTATACTTCAGTGAGTTGTTCTTTTTTTCACCCTTTATAAGTGTTTTCTTTTCTGCAGGTATGCAACCATGAAAGTAGTATACATAAGTAAGGGGGTGCAGGGACATTGTGCCCAAACAGGAGCAACACAGGGCAAAAATGTTTTCAAAGTTAATGCTACTACAGTTCTGCTGGGCAGGTTTGATAAGTTTGAATCATTTGGCTTTCTTTCAGTGGTTTGTGCACTGACTACTCATAACGGAGCCAGACATCTCAGAAACAATAACAAATTATATTGCTTTATTATTGATTAGGTTTCAATTTTAATGCTTGATTGAAAATGTTTACTGAAAGTAAAGGCAGAAACCACATCTGCAATACATGATCTACTCTAGACGAATAAATATAGTTCTGGTTGAAATAGGACTGATTTGCTTATGCAATATGGTTTACTATTAGTGTTGCTATGCGTTTATAGAGAATTAAGGACACAGCCATGTGATGCATTTCAACCAGTTACACTTCCGTATTTCAGAAATCCGTTTTATAGCTACCTTACAAAATCGTTTTAGAAAATGATGTCCCCATCTCCCAACATTCCAAACAAATACGCACCTACTTATGGCAATTAATCCATGTTCACTCAAATAAATCTTTTTTTGCCACAACCCTATTTTTCTTCCTCTTCTAACAATATGCTTATGATCTTAGCATAAGTTATTTTACAAACTTAAATGACTTCAGAAGCACCTTACAGCTAGCATTAAAAATTATTTGCATGTACTTCAGTGATGGAACAGTACAGCTTTTTTCACTACCCTGAACTGCATTAAGTGAGGAAATAGATTATTTTCAGCTGTTACAGGTTCTACAACTGGTTTCACTTACCTCATGTTAAGTGAGTGCTCTGCATAGAGTTTCTCTTCACCTCTCTCTCTCTTTATATATATATATATATATATATATATATATATATATATATAGGTCTAGTATTTTTTAATTAAACACTAAAAATTCAACAGCTGTTTGGCACACACAAAACAGGTGATTGAGAGGTGTGCAAGATCAACAATCCTTAGGTTGGGGAATTTTCCCTTTTCCAGGTCTAGTGCATTCTTGGAGTTAGTATATATAATTTTCAGGGGGTGTGGAGGCGCAGCTTCCCATGTGAGGGGGTGTACTGGGGCTTGCCCTCAGGTAAAAGCACTTGATTTATATTTTCCATGCTCCAGGGTTAGCACTTGAAGCATGCACAGTAGCCTATCAACATTCTGACGTCCACATCAATATGCTGTTTCATCCATTCATTGTAGAATACTACATTCATATACAAGTCTATGTCAAGTGTTCCGACTCTCAAAAGTTTGAGCACTTAAGACATCAAAAAACAGAGTCTAAAAGAGTTGGAAGAAAAAAAAAAAAAAAAAACAAGCAAAAAGAACTTTTTTTTTTGCAGAGGGGCAAGAACCCCACACCTGTTACTTATATACACCAACTCTGAGACAGCAGTATGGTGGCAAAAAGGCAAATCTCCAGTCCACAGTCTACCACAACCATGCTTAACTAAATACCATCAGCATTTGAAAAGTCAATTTTTGAACTATTCTGTAATTATTTCAAAAACTCAGACTTTTAATAGTTTGCATTTTTGACCAGAGCAATCTCTCTCTCTCTCTCTATATATATATATATATATATATATATATATATATAAAACTAGACAGATGTGTGTGCATCTATATAATACATCTTCTCTCTCTCTCTGACTAGATATGTGTGTGTGTGTATATATATATATATATATATATATATATATATATATATATAAATACACACACACACACACACACACACACACACACACACACACACAAACACACATATACGCTCTTGTTATTTGCTTTCTGCAGCTGACTATTAGCTGCTCCCAGTGCATCTCCTCATCCACAAAGTCTACTGAACCCTCCTTGCCATCTCCAAGCTTACTCTAACCCATGTTTGTGACAAGTGAGGAGATCAAGGCTTCCTAAGACACTGCTGTCAAGGGTGTTTTTCTGCTTAAGACCTTTTCTCTGCCCCTGCACACAGATGGCAAGCAGAGGGCTTGTGGAGTATAATGCATGCCTCCAAGTCTGATTCAGCCAAAGGCCCACCCAACTTATAAAAAATACTCCCCTCATGTCCACTGACTACTTACCGAAATCAGCCACAAAGATGAATCTCAGCATGTGCTCCCACAAGGATGAGCATGCCCATTATCCCTGCCTGCGCTGTCAAGTGTCTTTGCTGCTATAGTCAAGGCTTTATTCCTCCACAGTGAGGTTTTTACAACCCCATCCACATAAACAGACATATGTGTGTGCCTGTGCATGTGTGTATGCAAAAAAAGAAGTTATGTACTCACCATAACATTCCATCTGAGTAGTTATACTTCATTTGTCTTCAACCTGTGGGTACCGGATCCGAGCAGGCAACTTCACAAGCATCTGCTCCGAGCTCCAAGCTCCTCCCCTACCCATAATACACCACCACTACCTTCCTACCCTCAGATCGAGTTTGCTGCACCCTACACTAAACAACCCAATCCAAACCACCTTACCGCACACAATGTACCACCTATGAAACATGTCCATATGGTAAGGCCAGGGGGAAGGAGGGAGAGACGGTTGAAGTCAAATGAATTATAACTACTCAGATGGAACATTATGGTGAGTATATAACTTCTTTATCTAAAGTAGTTTACTTTATTTGATCTTCAACCTGTGGGACAGAGTCCCCAGCTACTTAACACCAGGGTGGCCCTCATGAAAGGATATTCCGGAGCACCGCGGAACCAAAAGATGCTCTCCTTCGAAAAATCAAATCCAATTTATAGTGAGAAATAGAAGTATGAGATGAGGACCAAGTAGCCACAGAACAAATGTCGTCTAAGGATACTCTAGAACAAAAGGCCACAGAAGTAGCCATGGACCTTGTCGAATAAGCTCAAATCTGACCTGGGGGAGAAAAACCTTTATCCTTGTAGATCTGAAGGATACATAGAGAAATCCACTTGGCAATGGTCATCTTGGAAATAGGTTTACCCAAAAATGGTTTAGAAAAGGACGCAAACAACTGGTCAGATTTATGAAAAGTTTTGGTCCTGTGAAAATTGAAACGTATCTGTCTATGAACATCCAACAAATGCAACTTGTATTCGGCTTTGTTTGTGAAATTTAGGAAGAAGACAGGTAAATTGATAGTCTTGACTGATACTGACCTTGGATGCCACTTTTGGAAGAAAGGAGGGATTGGTATGGAAGACCATGTATGGAACCTTGACAGACAACGCCTGAAGTTCTGAGACCCTCCTAGCTGAGGTGATAGCCACTAGGAAGTCTGTCTTCCAAGACAGAAACTTAAGATCTACGGTTGCTGCAGGTTCAAAGGGAGGGGCAAGCAGAGCTTCTAGTACCACAGTAAAGACTTACGGGGGGATAAGATCTTTGACCGGAGGACGTAAGAGGAAGGTACCTTTGATAAAGGCTTTGCACAATCTGGAAGAGGCCAAAGAAGCCGAGTTCTCACCAACGTGAAAATGAGAAATGGCAGCTAGTTATACCTACACCATAGATGAGCTAGCCCCCAGCTGAAAGATGTTTGCCAAAAAAATCAAGGATAACCAGAATGGGAGCCGTGAAAGGATCTTCCTTTGAGAGGCCCAAAAGGAAAAACGCTTCCATTTGCTGCGATAAATCTTCCTGGTGGATGACTTATGAGCTGCTACAAGAATAGTCCTGACTGAAGAAAACAACCCGGAAGTCCTAGCAATTAAGGGAACTGCAGCAGCCAAACCATGACCTTCAGACTGTCCAGATTCGGATGAGCGACCCTCGAGGGGTGAGAGATGAAATCCGGAATGGAATCCAAGGAGGAGCTAGAAGATGACCAAAGGAAGGGAAACCATAACTGTTGAGGCCAAAACAGAGCAATGAGGATAACTTTGCTCCCCACTCGACGAGCCTTCTGGAGGAACTTTGGAATAAGGGGTACAAGGAGGGTAAGCATATAGAAGACCAGGAGGCCAAGCATGGACTACAGCATCTCTGGGGGATTCCCCCCGGCAGGGGGGGTTCAGAGCGAAGAATTCGCTGCACTTCACATTGGAAGGAGATGCGAAGAGATCGCAGCAAGACTGACCCCACTCTAGAAAGATCTGTTCCACTACTGAAGGATTCAGCAACCACTCGTAAGGCGTCAGAATACTACGGCTTAGTTTGTCCATCAGAATGTTGGACCACTCCGGAATATGTGTTGCTACCAGAAAATGACTAGTGGAGATCGCCCATTCCCAAACTCTCATGGCCTCACGACAAAGGGGGTAAGATCTGGTCCCTCCCTGTTTGTTGATATACCAGACCACCAACATGTTGTCTGACTGAATTGCAATGGTTCCCAGAGGTAGAAAGGAATGAAGGGCCTGCAACGCTAAAAGGACCACCCTCATCTCCAGAACATTTATATGCAAACTGGTCTCGATATATGCCTTGGACTGTCCTTCACGAGCAATGCCCCCCCACCCTAGCTGGGAGGCTTCCGTGGTCACTGTGGCTTGGGCTGTGACAAAAGGTCGTCCTTCCAAGATTTCCGAAGAATGCATCCACCATAGAGGGGATGACCTGCAGACTTTAGTTATGTGTACTGGGTACGACAATGGAAATCCAACAAAGACCATTGCACCACTAGAGTCCAGTGAAGTACTCACATGTGTAAGCAAGCACACAGTAGAAGTGTGATCATTGCTGGCATAGAGCCTAGGGTCCTTAAAACCAACTTTGCTGAGGGGAGATGAGATTGATAAATGAAAGAAACATGCATTCTTAAGTTTCGAACCCTCTCAGAGGTCAGGAAGACTTTTGTCTGTAAAGTGTCTATCCGTGCTCCTATGTATTCTATAACCTGAACAGGGTTCAGAAGAGATTTGGCTGTGTTGACTGTAATACCTTGATGGTGTGCAAGGTGTAGGAAATAGCCTCTGGTCTGACAAAAGTAGTCTCTTGGTGGGAGCAGTAAGGAGCCACTCGTCCAGGTAAGGGTACACCTGAATCTCCTGAAGCCTCAGGTGAGCCGCTACTACTGCCATCACTTTGGTGAACACCCTGGGGGCTGTGGTGAGACCAAAGGGTAGGGCTTGAAACTGATAATGATTGGCCCCTAGCCAGAAGTGGAAAAATCTCCTGGAGCTTCTGTGCATGTTTATATGATAGTAGGCGCCCTGGAAGTCGAACAAGCACATCCAGTCGCTCTCTTGCAGCACGGCAGGATGGACTGTAAGGTGACCATCTGGAACTTCTCTTTGGCAACTGACAGGTTCAGAGTAGGCAGGTACAGAATGGGCCTTAAGTCCCCCATCTTTTTTGGCACCAAAAAGAACCTGGAGTAGATGCCCGATCCAGACTGATCTAGGGTGATGGGTTCGATGGCTCGTTTCTTTAGCAGCTTGGAAACCTCTAGTGCTGCTGCCTCCCTTTGCGCGGGTGGTACATCTGGAAGGTGTTTGGAAGGGGTAGGGAAAACCACAAATGGGATTGAACAGCCCTGGAAATTATCTTAAGCACCCAACGGTCTGATGACATGGACTCCCATGCTATCAGGTGCAACGACAGGCGACCCCCGACTGCCTCCACAGCAGAGCAGTTGGGCAACCCCTCAGGGTTGCTGTGTGGGCCTGTCCAAGAACAGTTCTCAAAATTCAACATTCCTCGGACACCCTCTGTTTCTGGGCCGGCATCTGTCCTGTCCCCCTTTGCCTCTAGGGGAAGAAGGGCCCTGAGTGTCCCGGGAATACTGAGACTTCCAGAACCACATCTTCTTTTGCCCTCGCTGATTCCAGGAAAAGGATCTTTGAGGGTTCGAGAAGCGGATTTCTATAGCAGACAGTGTCTTCCAGTCTTTCTCACTCTGGACCAAGGTGTCACGGATGGTCTTTCCAAAGAGGGAAGAACCATCATAAGGGGCATTCGCAAAAGATGCCTTGAAGTGAAATGACACAACCTGATCCAGGCATGACATCTCATGGAAACGGCGGACCCAGCCGCCCTAGCCGCTCCTTTGGTCACGTGCGAGAGGAGTCACATGGATGTATTAGAAACTACTGTCAAGGTGGCCATCCTCACAGAGAACATACACCTGTCCTCCTGCAACATGGACTGTGGGGACAACTCAGCCAGTTCCTTAACCAGGTCGCGCTGTAGTCGAGTAACATGGGCCAGATAGTTCAGCACCTTTATAGAAAAGGTTGCTTACGTATAAACCCGGATCCCTAGACAATCCATCATCCTAGACTCATGGTCAGGAGGATGGACCAAGGAACTCTCCTGGTCTAGTTCCCTCTTGGTGGGAGCTGCTACCACCATAGCGTCTACCGGTGACCCTTTATTCCAAGCAGGTTTGTCCACAGTGGGGCTTAAGATTTTATCTGGACGCCTTGGGATTGGTTCCATGGTGTCTGGTTCCTTCCAAGCCCATGAAGTGACCAGTCCACTAATGGATCCACGTGGGGAGGACACCCAGGAAGTAGACGGGCCCGTGCTGAAAGCCTCCTGGAACACCGATTCACACGAGGAAGGTTTTGGGGCAGACCAACCTCCCCGCTAGCACAAAATGTCTATGATGTCTCCGAAGGAGACATCCTCGGGAGGTGATCTGGGGGAACCTTCCCCATCATCAAAATCAGTGTCTTCAGTGAGGGACTCCGGAGAGGGGTCCAAGTGCCTCCTCTTGCACATATGCTTGCGAGGAACCTCTCCGGTGGGGCTCTCTGGAGAGGGCTTGCAAACCACCTGTTGCTCCTCAAGGGAAACCGCCTGGGGCTCCTCGAGCACGGGCTCTCCTTGCGGTAAAATGACGAGAGTCACACCAAAAACAGAGGGAGTCAGGGCAGTGTTTGAAGGTATAGTCAGGGGCCTCGACTCATTGGAGAGGACTGTTTCCAAAACGTCGAAGGAGAGCGAGCTTCCTGGGACACTGGTAAGGGAGTCGCTCTGCCCAGATCTGACGTGGGGATCGGAGCCGGGCCCGAAGTGGACGGAGTGCCGAGGAGGTAGCCGTGACCCAACAAGGTCGGAGCTGATGGAAAAAACTTCACCCCCTTGGATCCAAAACCCAGACTATGGCTCCGACAGCCACTTGGATCCAAGCTAGTCAGATCCGACACGCTCCAGGCAACTGCCGGCGTTGAGGAAACAGGTACCTTCGGTGCTGGCCCCCTGACTAGGAGACCTCTCAGATCCATGTACTCTGAAACCGGGGGTCGGATCGGAGAAGGAGATATCGGTGTAAAGAAGGGAAGTGAGTTTCCCCCTCCAGAGGGAGAAATGGCCGGCAAGACTCCATTCTGAATTTGTGTGTGAATAAATCTCCACATCATTTTATCCATGTCAGCTTCTGAAAGACTGTGGGTAGACTGCGATGAAGCTATGGACTCTGACCTGATGGGTTGGAGAACCGAAGCCTTAGAAGATGGCCTGGGGTCCTCCGGCTCTGGTGAAAACCTAGGAGATCAGAGCTGAGGGGAGTCAGGTTGGTGCCTAGTCTGAAGTTTGAGGGGAGGCCCAGTCGGAGCCGAAAGGTCTGGGGACCTCTTCCTCTTATCACTCTTGTGCGCTCTCTCTCTCTCTCTCCTTCTCTCTGCCCTTTCTATGCTCTCCTTCCACAGGCCTAGAGACAGGACAGGAGGATGAGTCCCAGCCTGGGAGGGAGGGAGGGGAAGTGAGGGTGGGAGCTGAAAGAAAGGCGGTCACAGATGTGACCAAAGCAGAACTGCAGGCAGCCGCCTCCTTAGAAGGGAGAAGGCCCTTCATCATAAATTTAGCCCTATGGTCTTTAAGAGCTCATGGATTAAAACCCGCGCAAATACTGCAGTCAGTTGAAAGATGCAGCACCCAAACAAAGAACACACAGAGTGTGGCCGTCGGCAAGCGACAGTTTGTGGCCACACTCTGTGCATCTTTTAAAAAGTTGCTTTGGTTGATCAGCCATAATCAGAGCCCAAGAAATTACAAAAGGCACTCATCACCCACCACACACTCAGAAACACAAGCACACAGAAAGCTGAGTGGGGGAGGGGAGAAAGTCTAACCACTACAGAACAACTACCTAAAACTACAGAAAACTTTCTGCACTCAACACACCGGCGAGGGGGAGGAACGGAGGAGACCTACACTACCAACAGACACACTGAAACTATCAAAAAAAGGAAATCAGAAATTTCAAAATTC
Source organism: Protopterus annectens (assembly GCF_019279795.1). Lineage (NCBI taxonomy): Eukaryota > Metazoa > Chordata > Ceratodontiformes > Protopteridae > Protopterus > Protopterus annectens. Next base: position 446,034,026 of record NC_056744.1, on the reverse strand, counting down.
TACTCACGACCCAGAGCTCAAGGATCACGATGCGTTGCGAAGCCATGGCAAATGAGATCTGGGGGTTGGAAGGTAGTGGTGGTGTATTATGGGTAGGAGGAGGAACTCGGAGCAGATGTTTGTGAAGTTGCCGGCTCGGATGTGATACAGATCCGGTACTCACAGTTTGAAGATCAAATGAAGTAAACTACTTCAAATCACATTTTTTCCTCATACTGATGTGTGTTTCAGGTATACAATTTATTAATCAAAATAACTGCATGCATTTTTCAACTTAAGAGCAAAGTTTGAATCCATAGCTGTAATAGTAAAATAAAACTACATTTGACTAATCATCTCAACCACAGTTCTATAATGGAATGCCAACAGTATAAGTCGGTGCCTATATTTTGAACCATCAGCCTATTAGCGCATTACTTTTTATTCTTAGAATAAACTGCAGTATTCTATTTTCAATACACTAATAAATACTGCATTGACTACAGAAATAAGTTGCCTTTTAAATCCATTTACATTTGTGATATAAATTACTTCTCCCCACATCAGTTATATCTCTTGTACCAACTTTCAGATATTTGGAGCAGGAACTATTTTAAATGAAAAATATAAAAAATAAATTACATACATTAATAATAAATATAAAACACAAACTATTTTCTGAGAGCAATAATAACCTCCAGGATGAGCATTATAGGGAGATAATGGACCCCTTGTCTGCAGCATCAACTTTCCCAACACCCTTGGGTGGTTCTTTTCCTATAATGCCCACCCTGTTGGATGTTATTTATTGCTTGAGCAAAAGTTCCTGCAAGTGATATTATACTGTTCCACTTGCCTAGTTAACTGCTTCACAAAGTATCTTAAAGTAACTGATCACTTTAATATATTAAACTAGACAATACTAACAATTAAATACTTAGATTATTTTCTATTTAAGTTTTATTATTTTTTATTTATGTTTTGTACGCCACACCAAAGAATTCAAATGAACATGTTCCTATACATACAAACGCAACTAGCAAATGCATAAATAAATAAATAATTTCTCAAGCACAAGCTAATTCCAGTAATTATTCAACAGGATCTAGATAAAACCTAAAAGCAGTTACTGGATGCAGAGACTTTTATTAGCAGATGACTGGCAAATTAACATGGAGGCTGTAAGGAAAAAATATAGGTTCCAATACAAGAACTGAACAGTGATTTGTATCCCATAGAAAGTCATTCGTATTGCCCTTTGTTTTCTCCTACACTCTGATAAAATACTCTACAGCTGTAATAGAATACTAACAATAATCTCTCTCTCTTAAAAAATTGGCACTTCTTAACCAAGCATTCCTTTCTCTGGTAATATACTATCAGTGGGAATGTCAATGCAACTTCACTAACACCAGCTACAAAGGAGCACAAAATCATGTTCTAAATGAATCTGCTGTAAAGTCAAAATAAGTAAATGGTGGCATTACTTTTCCATTTTGTATCAGTCCTTAGAGTTGCAAAAATAGGAAATATGAAATAATTTTCCACTGCATGTCTTTTAATTTTTAAGCAATAAAGAAACAGGTAAAGGACCATTTACTACTTTAGTTCTCTTGCTGTCTGCCCCATTAGTTTACTGCCCAGCCATCTGCAACACCTTCTGTAATGGTGTCCCCTTGTGAATTGGGGAGCCTTCCCATTAGTGCCTTTAATATTCTGATATGTAACACAGGGCCCTGCTATTACATTCAGACATGGATCGTCCTGCGAAATTACATTGCTGGGGCTGTTAAAACAGAATTGGTGTAATCAGGCTCCTCTATGCACTGTCAGTCTCACTGCGCACAAAATGCAAAGCAGGCTTATGGAAAGGGCTTAGCAACTCCAACAAGTGTAGATTCATAACAGATGGGCCACTTCTTACTCAAAAGCATGTCGGTGAAGGCAAGAAAGCAAGTCAGCACATCTAGTAGTATTGCGTTTAAACAATTAATCTCTAGATGCTCTTGAGATGTGTAAATACAATTTGTAACAAACGAATGTGCATGTGCTTAAATGAATACATGATGCACACACACACACACACACACACATTCACATAAATAACCACACATAAAATACACAATACACAAACTACACTGTTATGTAAGACAGAATCTGTTAAAACATGATTTTATATGATATGAAATCAAAATTTGTAGTTATATGACAAAAGCGGTTGAGAAATCAGAACTTTTGATGAGCATATGCAAAATAATACCGGTCAGGTACCACGTCAGATGAACAAATTGCTGCTTTAAGGTCACAATATTCAGAGAAAACAAAGGAGAAGATATCACTATTTTTTTTTTAAATATCAAGAATATGGCATCCCAGCCAGCATCTCCATTTCAATCTATGTACAATACCATGATTATAACAGCTAACATTTCTTCTCAGCTTTGCCCCCCCCCCCCTTCTTAATGGGACAATACACCTGATCAATACAGCATCATCCATCCCGTGCATAAATCTACCTTGGCATCATGTCACTGTGTTTTCTACTACTTTCACCTTCTTCTGATTGTGACACTGATGTTAACAGCCAAGGAAAGGTAGAATATACCACATAGCATAGAATGTAAAACCTGCCTTATGATGGGCAGCAATGAGTAAGTGATTTACAATAGAAGTGAAAATAAAAAAAACTTAAATAATCAAGAGTCTGTTACATAAACAACAAACCTGGAGAGTTATGGACCCAGCAGCAAGAGACACATTACAAAGTCACAGATGAAACGTACTTAGATGATGTCACGTAAAACATGCCACAGTTATCCAGATCATTCCTGTCTATACAGTCAATGCAGATTTTTGTTGATACCCACTGATTACAAAATTTCAGTTAGTTTTTTTTTTTTTTTTTTGTTACTTCATTATATCTGAACCCTATTACTAAAACTATATGATCCACTGCTACACTGGTCTAGCTGACCAGTTTAATTTCACTAAAGGAACTCATCTTTACAGCCTTCTGCTTTGTCCTCCTTCCAGCTTTGTTAGCTGCCCTGCTGTGCCTCTAGACCATCTATGCAAAGAATTGCTATCTTCTTGTAAAACATTTATTATAAAATGTTTCTAGCATATTCTCAATTTTCCTATCATCCATATAACACAAATTGTGTTATTCAGTTCTCCTATTCATTAGGACTTTTAGTAGAAGCCTCTTTATAATTATTGTTGTCCTATGAATAGTCCTTCCTCTTTCATGTCCCTCCCAAGAGGCAATTTGCAGAGTACTAAATGTTAAGCCAAAACATCTGGTCATTTTTTTTATTTTATATCCTGCAAGTTGCAGTAGCTTACATTTATATATATATATATATATATATATATATATATATATTTGTAAATTCCTACATACACTGTTGGAAACTCCTGGTAAATTCCTGCATACACTGTTGGAAACTCCTGGTGTTCTGGCTGCAGTGTGATTCTCAAACAATCTGAAAATATATCGTTCACTGATAAGTATATTTCTTGGCACTTTAACCTTTCAGAGTTCTGCATTGTCTTAATTTTGCCTGACTGAATTATTTTATATATTTTCTGGCATTGTTTTCTGTTTCTCATCTGTCCTGAAACTGCATTGCTTTCTGTTTCTCATTTGTCCTGAAACTGCTTCCCCCTATACCTGTGGTGAAGTTTATAAAACTGGTCTAACAGCTTTTGTGTTATCTGATTGCTTCAAGGCTTGCTAATTTAAAAATAGTTTCTGTTTGTAAATTCCTGCATACACTGTTGGAAACTCCTGGTGTTCTGGCTGCAGTGTGATTCTGAAACAATCTGGAAATATATCGCTGATTGATAAGTATATTTCTTGGCATTTTAACCTTTCAGAGTTCTGCATTGTCTTAATTTTGCCTGACTGAATTATTTTATATATTTTCTGGCATTGTTTTCTGTTTCTCATCTGTCCTGAAACTGCCCCCCCCCCTCCACTCTGGTGTTATAGTTGGTGGCTTTGCAGTCGCCCGACTCTACTGTAACTTTGATCTGGGACACCTATCCCAGTCTGGTGTTCACTCTACTTAATACAGAGAGAACATTTGAGAAGGTCAACCTTGTTAGGTTCTTAACCTTGAATTTTTCGAAGGCTGCTGGAATGGGGCTCAGTTTTTAGCTTTTTGTTGGTCTTCTGCTCCTTCTTCCTCTCGCCTTGCACTTTACTAAAAATTGCACTTTATTTTGCTTTTGCCTCTTTTTAAAAGTACTCACTTGTATTTATTCTGCTCCATTTATTACTGCTAAGCAGTAGCCTGATTAAATTGTAACTGTTACTCTAAGCCTTTTGGTTTAAGCACTTGGGCTCCAGACCAGTTGTTTTACATTAGGAAAGTTTGTGGTCTGCACTGTTGTGGCAGGACAGGTAGCTTACATCCTAAGTTGGGAACTGCTGATTGAAGGCTCAGTGTCTGTTATTATAAAAGTGTATTAGTTCTGGTTAAAGCACTTGGGTTTCAGGCCAGTTATTTTTCATTAAGAAGGTTTGTGGTCTGCACTCTTGTGGGAGGAGAGGCTAGATTCTGTCCTTCTGAGCTGGGAATTTCTGGTTAAAGGCTTATTGTGCCTGCTTATCTGAACTGTTTCTTTCTGAAATTGGTGCGCCTTTGTTGCTGTAGCATAGACTACATTTAGGCATCCTGAATCTAGTTTTGTTTGTATAACTTGAGCACTAATCCAGGCCATCTCTTTTGGAGAAAGTTCCCCTGCACCCTAGTGGCAGGAGTGTGCAGTTAGAACTTGTTTGATTGAAGACTGCTGGAATAGGGCTCAGTTTTGAGCTTTTTTACTGGTTAATTGGGTAATTTGTTTAAATCAATTTGCTTGTTTCTATTGTTATATAAAAAATTGCACTTTATTCATCTGCTTTTACTGTATTTGTGTTTCTTCCTACTTTATTACTTTAATTTGCTTTTGCTGCCTGTTCTTTAGAAGTACTTTATTGCATTTATTCTGCCACATTTATTACTGCTTGTTAGTAGCATGATTAAATTGTAACTGTTATTATAAGCCTTTGGTTGAAGCACTTGGGCTTCAGACTAGATATTTTACATTAAGAAGGTTTGTGGTCTGCCTGTTGTGGCATGACAGGTAGCTTACATCCTTCTAGGTTGGGAGTTGCTGATTGAAGGCTTAGTGTCTGTTATTCTAAACTGTATTAGTTCTGGCTTAAGCACTTGGGCTTTGGGCCAGTTATTTTACATTAAGAAGGTGTGGTCTGCACTCTTGTGGGAGGAGAGGGTAGATTCTGCCCTTCTGAGCTGGGAGTTTCTGGTTAAAGGCTTATTGCACCTGCTTATTTGAACTGTTTCTTTCTGAAATTGCTACGCCTTGTTTGCTATAGCATAGACTAAATTCAGACCTGCTGAATCTAGCTTTGTTTGTATAACTTGAGAACTAATCCAGACCATCTTTTTTTGGAGAAGGTTCCCCTGCACCCTAGTGGCAGGAGTGTGCAGTTAGAACTTGTCTGATCGAAGGCTGCTGGAATGGGGCTCAGTTTTTAGCTTTTTGTTGGTTAATTTGTTTAAATCAGTTTCCTCATTTGCTACTGTTATATTAAAAAAAAATACACTTCATGCATCTCCGCTTAACTAGGGTTAAACTATTCCTGGCGCCATAAAGTCTCCCCTTCAAATTTTCCTTTAGAACTAGCCAGTTTTTTAGTTTTAGCACTAAAATCTGTTTCCTTGAGCTCAGCACTTGTTTAGAGCTTGTTGTAAGCACTAAATAAGCTAAACATTACTACAGCACTCAACTTTCCACACTTGTCTAGAGGAAAACAGTTTTTAGTACTTAATAAATAAGCACCTATCCAGGCATGTCTAAGGGTCAGCTCCCAGTGTTTTCGCCTGTCTACCTGATGAATCTAGGCATCTTGGGGCAATGCAGCTACTGCCTCATGTACACAGACAACCCTCTCCTCCTACCATCCAACACTACAACCTGTGAGAGATGCACTTATATAACCAAACTGGAAGCAAAGCTCTCTTCACCCAAGACTGGACTAGAGAATCAAGAGGAGAAGGTAAACAATTGCACCACACCACACTCATCACATAGTTCCTCAAAACCTACACCATCAAAACACACACATAGAAACACGAAACACACACCTACATTCACGCAGGCTCTAAATAAAAATCTGCTCAAGCAACAGAGACCTTCAAAGCAGAAACGCAAGCAACCTCCACCCCCCAACACAACACAAATGACACATAGCCCACAAACTCAGTGTGCCACTCAACCACAGCCTATAAGGCATAACAACGTATCCAACACTCTAGTCATAGGTGACTCTATAGTCAGGCACACTGATGTTCCACTCACCAGGATAAACAAGGAGAAAGTTACTGTCAGCTGCCTGTTGGGTGCCAGGATCCACCACATAATGCATGCACTCAGGTCACTCCACAACAAGTACAAATATGACTCTGTCATTGTCCATGTTGGTGTGAATAACCAGAGACGTACCTCCCTGGACTACATGAAAAGAGACATGGAGGAGCTCTCTGATCTTGCAGCCCAGGCAGGTATGACCCTAGCCCTGAGTAGCATCCTACCATCACCCAGAATGATACCACAGTACAAGGACAAAATGACTGAAGTCAACAATTGGCTAAGCTTCTAGTGTCATTCTAAGGCAATCCAGTATCTGTCTGCCTGGGATGACATGATCAACAAACCACAATGCTTTGCCAGAGATGGCCTGCACCTGTCCCCCTTGGGATTCTGGATACTGGCTAAGGCTCTTGCCACCCCTACAGTGCCTTTTTTTAGGCAAGGTTCAAATGACAAATTCAACACCTTAACAGGTACAAGCAAGCAAAATCTGAGGGTAATGCTACTCAATGCTAGAAGTCTAAACCTCAAAATGCATTCATTGGAGGCACTCCTTAAAATGGAGAACATCGACATCTGTGCAATGACAGAGACCTGGTTCAAGGTTCCAGAGAACACCCCTGCATTACCAGGCTATAATTCATACCACACCTTTTAGCCACCTAACCTGGACCGAAACACTAAAGGCGGAGGTGTGTCCATATTCATTAAGGATATCCACATCTCCAGGCTAGTTGCTCAGCATAATGCATCTGAGATTATCCAAGTGCAACTAACTCTGGGCAAGACCGCAATCCAAATTGTAACTTGCTACACATCCCCCACCATGCCCCAGGATTCCCACTCCTCATTTCTTGATACACTGGAAAATATTAGGGTACAATCCAACACTCTAATAATGGGCAATTTCAACTAACCCACCATTAACTGGGAAAATTACTCGTGTACCAACTCTTTTGCTCAACATTATTCTGGAATTCATAAATTACAGTGCCTTGGATCAACTTATCCACACTCCCACCAGCGGCAACAATATCCTAGACCTGGTGATTACCAACATGGGCGACCAGTGTTCCACACCAGAGGTCAATTCCTTGGTCAGATTCGACCACAAGCTAATCAGTCTAGACATCCACATTCTGCCCCCACCCCCAATTACGGAAACCACCATAAAAGATTTCTCCAAAGTCAACTTCACACTTCTTAAGACAGAAGTGGCAAACTTCACAACACCCATGCAGATGGACAACAGAGGTACAACTGCTGAATCCTACACAAATGCACTTTATAAGCACTTACATGAGTGCATGGATTGTGCTATTCCTAACAGAACCAGGATGCTATCTTCCAAAAAAAGGAAGCCAATCTGGTGGTCCCCTGCCATAAACAAACTCCACAACAGAAGAAAGAAACTGTTGCAAAAAAGAGTAAAATCCCATGAATGGAGAAACGCCCTGATCAGCCTCAGTAAGAAGCGAAGATCCCTCATAAAATCCTCCAAAGCTAGTTACAAAAACAAAATCACCACTGATTCTAAAGACAACCACAAAGTAATCTATAGCTATGTCAAGAATCTCAATGGCAACACTCAGATCTGCTCTGAGTTACAGCACAATGGCACTAAATATGCAGAACCAACTGATATTGCCAACATCCTGGCGGACAGTGTCAGTGCTAACTTTACCCCCCCCCCTCACTCCCTAAAGGGCCCATCTTTATACCGGAAGAATGCAAAGTTCCTGTAACCACGGCTGCACAGGTAAAAAACACACTATCCAAAGGCAAAAACACAGCATCCATGGGACCGGACAACATCCTAGGCTGTGTTCTACACTAACTGCAGAATGAACTGGCACCCCACCTAAGCACCATGTTCATTCACAGCCTCACCTCAGGCTTTGTGCTCACTGAATGGCACACAGCAATGGTTATCCCACTCCACAAAGGGGGAGCCACCACTGACCCCGGAACTACCACCCCATTAGCCTAACGAGCCTTGTCTGCAAGGCCATGGAACGTATCATCATGGATCTTATACACAAAGACATTGGTAATCTCCAAACTCTGGACCCCACCCAGTTCGGGTTTGTAAAAGGCAGATCATGTCTCCTAAACCTGATAGACTTCTTTGAAGCAGTCACCAAAGCCATAGATGAGGGTAAGGTGGCTCACACAGCCTATCTAGATCTCACCAAGGCTTTCAACACCATTCCCCACTCTGGAATTATAGATAAACTCACTAAACTAGGTATAAATCCCTATGTCACAAGATGGTTTGCCAACTGGCTCACTGACAGTACCCTCAGTGTGAAAGCAGTAGACTCCAAATCTGACTTCAGACCAGTGAGAAGTGGAGTACCACAAGGTTCAGTACTCGGTCCTCTCCTGTTTGGTATCTACTTTTCTGAAGTACAGGCTAACACAGAAGGTCTTTGGCTAAGAAAGTTTGCAGATGACTGCAAACTAGGAGCCATAATCGAAACTCCTAACGATGTGGACATCCTACAAAAGGGCCTTACGGAGACAGATGCCTGGTGTAAAAGTGCACTGTCATCCCCTTTGGTAAAAACTCTGTACCCATGAGCTACCACATAGGTGGTGGTCTATTTAACACTGAAAGTGTGATAAGAGACCTTGGGGCATAGGTGGACATTAGTCTCTCCTTTGATAATCACATTGCCACAGTAGTCAGGAAATCTTTCTACGTGGCACACCTCATCATAAAAGGTTTCTTATCAGGAAAAAAGAGGTCACTGTACAGCTCTACTTGTCACTCATTAGACCCATTATAGCGTACAATGCCCCTTTTGGTATGTACGTCACAAGACATCTACAACAACTGGAAAGAACACAGAAATACCTCACAAAGAGGATTACTGGCCTCAAACAGATGTCCTACACAGACCATCTCAAAAAACTCCAGCTTTACTCTGTCGCATATCACCTACTCAGAGGTGATCATTGCCTAACATACAAAGCTATGTCAAACCCAGAGCTGTTGGACATGCTCTACTTAAAGAAATCCCAATCCCTCCGAGCTACACGCTCTAGGGACCTAAACCTTGTCACTACAATAAACAGAACATGGTGGAGGGGTAGATTCCTGTCCCAGAGACTTCCCATACTCTGGAGCAAACTATCTATCTACATCAAATAAAGGTCCTCATTGGCACTCTTCAAGAAAAATCTTGATGATTGGATGGGAAATAGGAAATTCACCCCGGTGATCACCTCTGTGGTTCTGCTCGACAGAAGCACAGGAAAATAATTTTCTTGGGTGGCGAAAGCCAGGGTACCTTTTTGGCTAGGCTTATATAGGCCCCAGGGCCAATAGCCTAGTACTTACCTATGAACATATATATATATATATATATATATATATATATATATATATATATATATATATATATATATAATTTCTACAACTTGTTACTAGGTGATTGTCCTAAGAGCCATTTGAAGCCTAGCCAAGCTTATTCAAAATATTGCAGACATACGTCAATTTCTAAAGGAATTTTACAGTTACAATATAGGTTTATACACTTCAAGCATATTTCTGAGTATACTAGGATGAAAAGTGGGTGGGTAAAGCCACACTACCCAACAAATGCATTATCTCCCAATTTCAACAAGCACTTCAACAGAAAAGAAAAATAACTGAAAGCTACAATGTGCAGGAGGAGGAAGAGGAGAGCAGCAGTTGAAGAATGGAAGAACAGCAGAACAATGTAAGAAAGAATCTTGGGAAGGACAGCATGGGGAAAAGAGGGAGGCAGTAAGATATGGGCAGAGAAGTATGGTACTATGGTATATGAAAGAAATGCAAATCAGTATGGAGGCGGCAAGAGATGAGAAAGTTTGAAAACCGAAAACCTAATAAAACTGTCAGAAAATGGAAGGGAAGCTTTCAAATCACTAAAGATCATGGTAAAATTTAGAATCCCAAAAGAAAAATTATAGTCTTACTTAGTACTGAGAAACTCTTTGTAAAAGAGGGAAAAAAAGAAGATGAAGCGGGAACAACCAGAATGAAGTGACAGGTTCCATGGGAAAGCACATTAAAGTAAGAAAATATATAACTATCTCAAACAGAGAGATGACAAAAATGCAATGGAGGCACTACGACAGAGATTGGTCAAACAGGAATGATGGGAAGTGAACAGACTGGCTTAGAAAAAAAATGACAGAAGTAGTAGAAAAGGCAAAAGCAGTAAAGGGTGTGATGGACCAACATCTGATGATGCTGAACACAAGGTATATCAGACTGACAAAGTTAAAGAAACAAGTGAAGGGGGGAGGGCACACGCTGGAGAAGTGGCAAATGGGAGCCCAGGAAAAAAGTACATGATGTGGGAGTATGAATGGGCCAAACAAGTGTGGGGGACAAAATGATGGACACATGGGATGGGAATGTTTAGGAGGAAGACAGAGAATAACCAAAAACCCACTCAAACACAGGATTGGTCACTTACTGTTAGGTGACCAATTAAACAGAAATATTAACATGTTTTTATATGTCTTATAGTTTTAGTGAATTGCTTTTTATAGAGGATTATGGTTTAATTATTTAATTCAGAAACAACAACAAAAAGCATCCAGGATGAAAGCGGACAACTCCAGAGGCACTGTTCAACCAATTTAATATTGCACAAATAAATATATTTTTAATTATTTAATTGCTACCTGTGAGTACATTAATACAATGCAATTGTGGTTAAATTTTAGATTCTAATGAAGTCCTAAGAATACAGACAAAAACACTCAATTTCTGTATAGAATAAAGGTTTCCAAGGATGACATTGGTGTACCCATGAATTAATTTGGTTTGAAGACAGAGAATAACTGGGACATGTGAATGTGGAAATGACACGATAATGAGGACAGAGGTCAAACTGGAAGGGAATGCTCAAAGATACATGGCATATGAGATTAAATGTATTCTCAAAAGAAACTGGAAAGGGATGCAAAAAACCCAAAAACAGATTGTATATAGCAGATTTGTGACTGTGACAAAAAAATAGTAAAGCTGGAAAAAAGGGGACGGCTGAAGAGTTTAGGAACCAATGGCAGAAAACACTGGAATACTGTGAAACAGAAATGGAAAGAATGCCAGGAAGGTTAAAAGTACGGGGGGGAAGGTAGAGAACATGTACAGTGTAGGGGGAAAAAGACACAGCCACTGGTGAAAAGAAAGAGGATTGTGTGTGTGTGTGTGTATAAAACACACACACGTCTATATACACACACATATATATATATATATATATATATATATATATATTATATATATATATATATATATATATATATATATATATATATATATATACATATATATATATATATATATATATATATATAGACATAATACATGCAAATAAGTTCCTATGCATACAAACTGTATAAACAAAAACTAGAGTGCAAGTTCTGCAGCACAGAAGTTTTGCTCATGGCTATACCCTGTATGAAGTGGGTCTGATTAGTGCCTGCGTGGCAGGACAGTTAAATGAGGTAAGATGTGAATGAACAGCTGATACCAGTTCACACTTCAAGGGGACAGAGTCAGTGTTTGTGGAACTGTAGTATTACAATATGGGGTACGGCCTCAGCTGTTGACTCCAGGCATGAAAGTAGGACTTGGGGGTGCAAATCCAATCAAATGGTGTATCACGCAGCACAGGTCAGTGGGGGTGCAGAAGCATATACTGCCCTGGGATTGCTATTGCACCGATCAGAATGTGCCTGTCAGCAAAGACAGGAAAAAGTTAAGAGCATACAAAAAAATTGTTCTCAAACTGAATGAATAATGGTTGCAACTGCAGCTATCACCATCTTCTCTCACAGCGGAAATGGGGGAAGAACTGGAACAAAAAAGAGGTGAGGTGTGATGGTCATGGAGACACAGGGAAATATGTATCATAGTAGTGTCGCCGGTGTTCTTTTTGTGTTTATTACATACATTTTATTACTATATTTTCAAAACATAGGCATTGTAAAAAAAAAAGTACACACCCACATCTATATAGTTTGCATACATTTCACTGATCGCATAGTGATCGATGCACATGTGATCAAAAAGTAAACGACTGAGCACGTCCGTATCACACGTGCTCATCTCCCCACCCCCAACTCACATTAAAGGTCATCCTTGAATTGTATGAGGAGCAGGAAAGCAGAGTTTGGAATACTCCCACTCCCAGCTGCAGGATCCATGTAAAAGCCCACCAGGAGTTTTAATAGGAAGCGATTTAATCTCTTTAGTTGTGAAATGCTGCTTTTAAGTACGCTTACGTTAAATTATTCTAATTATTACAAACACTCATGCAATCACCAATAAAACAAACTCAAATCACCAGTAAATATTACTATATTAAAAAAAAAAATTAATTAATTGTCTTCTTCTTTCGGCTTTTCCCGGTTAGGGGTTGCCACAGCCAATCACCTTGTCCACTCATGATAGGCAAGTTATGCATAATAAAAGAAAGAATCCAGTATCCAAAGTGTCTTGCAAGCCTAATTCCACTCTAAACTTTAATTATAAGTGTTTCATGGCTACTCTAGCAGACAGATTACATTTGCTATTGCCCAATCTATTTAAGTAGGATCAGTATGGGTTTGTTATGGGGCATGAAAGTTTTAACAATATAGTAAAGACACTGGTATTATTACAACATGCAGAGATTATTGGAAGACCTCTAGTGGCGTTGTCAGTGCATTCCAAAAATGCTTTTGGCAAGGTGGATTGGGTGTTTCTCTTTAAGGGTTTTAAAGATATCTGGGCTACTAGAAGATGTTTTTCAAGACATACACAAAGAAGTCATGACGATTCTACTGTCAATTTCAAGGTTAATGGGCATCTTTTTGAGAAGTTTCAGTTAAAACAAAGAAATTGTTAGGGATATCTCCCCTTCTTTTTGCACCGCCATTAGCTAAACAGATTATAAGTCTGATGTGAAAAGCAATGTGTTTGGAGGCTGACAGATAAAAATGACTTATTGGTTTATCTGACAGACCCAGAGAAGGATTTACCAATGTTATTAAACATTTCAGGGATTTAAGCTAATGCTGGTGGTGTAGAAGGATAAAGATCTAACTACAGCACAGGTAATTAGAGTTCCTTTAGCAGCTTGGGACCACGATTTAGTTGGCCTAAGTAGACAGGAACAAGTAGCTCCTGTCTTGGAGGAAGGAAGGCAGCTCTGATTCCCCACTTGGATGACACCTACCAGGAGCTTTAAGTGTTATAGGTGTGTTGCATGAGCCTATGAGCATGCTCTGACAATGTCCACTAAACATAACCAAAGCAGCATGCAGGGGCATGCTCCCTGTGATAGGCAGACACAGATCTAAGAACTGCTACAGGGGAGTGGGATATCCTACTAGGGTAGAAGTAGGTTGTTCCATAGAACCAGCGAGCTAGCCTGCTCCCTACCACCTGACTCACCACTGGTGAATGTATGGGCCAAATGGTCTACTCACACAGGAGTGAATGGACTAAAGGATTCTTTCATAGCCTGGAGATGTCCACTGAATGTCTCACAGAACAAATGAGACAACTGGGTGCAAGTAAAGGAGATATCAATGCAGGTATAGCAGCCACTGGGCAGGTCTTGAGGAAGAAATAAGTATTAGGAAATCCTGATATATACCTTAGTTACAAAATAAATGTAGCTAAGACCCAGGCTATTAGAACAACTTTTGAACAGTCTTTACAGTATGAAATGGATATAATTCTCTGTGGAATTACTAGGTAATAAAAATATTCACGGCTTAAGATAGCCCTCACTCTATGAAAACTACTGAATTATCACATAAATGTGTGACTGAAAAGTTTGAATGCATGCTGGGCCAAGGGAAGGAATTTACTGTTAGTATTTGACCAAAGAATTCAGTTAGTTAAAATGGTTCTTCTACTTTCTGTTTCTTTGTATTTTCTTCAAGCTACTCCATTTGTTTCAGTTAGAGCTTTCTGCAACCAAGAAGAGCATGATATTACAGCTCTTGCTGCACAGAGACAAAGTCAGAGTGGTTCGTGATAAGTTAATTTTTCCTCAGCAGCATAGAAGACTGTGACTTAAGATGTTTTTTCTGTACTGGAGAGCGGCTCAGCTCTGTCTCTTGTGTTTACATTCATGTCCAGAGTACAGTGCATTGTGGAAGGCATGGCATGACAAACTAAGACTAAGAGGACTGCATCCATCATATTTATTTTTGGGATAACACAAATTCCAGAAATGTACTACTGTGCATTTTAAAGTTATGAGGACAAACCTCTTATGGTCAATGGGAAATATGATGTCACTAGAAACAGTTAAATCAATGGAATCTATACAGGTACATCTTCATAAGTAAGTTGCCAGTACAGTTCATACAGCTTGGATCTTTATCAAAAGGTGAGCTATTATACTGAGATTAACAGAAAGAAGAGTTTCTGCCCTGGCCTATGACTTACAGTGAAATATGAAACAGTGCAGGCTGATAATCTAATATGTTGTGAGATTTAAAGTTATGTTTAACAAGCTGAATGCAGTAGTGAAGAACTTAGGAGTAAGTGAGGAATGGTGTACAATTCCTGTTGAGGCTCAATAAGGAGCAAAATCTTTAAAGATGTTATTAAGAAATATACACAAAATTCTGTCACTAAGAAGGGCTTAGTTTTACAAATAATGATTATAAAAATACAGTTGTGTAGTTAACTTACCATAACAGTAGATATTTGAATAGAACACTGCTGCAGTAGTCATTATATATAAGAGATATTCTGTAAAGGATACTATATGTCTGGACAAAGCTTAAGGCATCTTCCATACGTCTGCTCTTAACATGAGCAGATGTGTTAGTACAAGAGGGATGTATGAACACATTAAACTCAGAGTTTCTTAACCCTAGAAAGAGAGGGTGAAGCCTACTGCTCTGAGTCAAGTCTTGTCAAAGGAGAGAAAAGAAAAGGATAACCCACCCCAACCAGTAAATAACTTATTCATAGGCTACTGGTACTTCAACAGTGATCTATTCGAACATCTAGTGCTATGGTAAGTTAACTGCATCATTGTACTATGCTTTTCATTAGAACTCTACTGCAGTACTCCTTACAAATGGAACAACTGCCAATGCTAAAGAAGAAAGCGTGAATGGAGAAGGACCAGAGTCCAGAATTCCTGTAGAACAACTCCAGCGAAGCCTGCTCTGGCTTTGGAAACAATGTCCAGCTTCTAATGCTTTGTAAATGTGCAAACTTAGGACCGGGTAGCTGCTCTTCTAAACTACATCTCAAGTCTATACCTTTACAGAAAGTCCCAGATGTGGCAACTACTCAAGTCAAATGAGCCTTGACATTCTCAGGAGGATTTTTACCATGGTTAGAACAGCAGGACTGAGTGGAGAGGAAAAGACACCTACAGAACATTTATAAAAACTGGCCTTCCCTTTTTTTTACCATCATAAGATGCAAAATGTTGATTACATTTTCCAAAGTCTTTAGTTTTGTCCACATGATATCTCAACTGCCTGTGTACATTCAGGCAATGTATAATACTTTCTCCCTTGTCATGTGGATCAGGATAGAAAATAGAGAGTGGAACAGTTTGATTAAGAGTAAATTCAGACACAATCTTAGGTGTAAAGAAAGGACTGGTTCTCAGACTCATCCTGTCTTTGTGAAAGATAAGGAAAGGCTAAACAGACATAATGGCCTGAAATTCAGATACTCTTCTAGCAGAAATGAAAGTTACCAACAAGTAAGTTTTCCAAATTATAAACTTTAGGGAAATGCTAGCAGCTAGTTTAGGTTAGTTTTTCTAAATCATAATCCCAATACCAAAAAGGAGTTAACCTTTTTCTTGATAGTCTGATACGTAACCCCCTCTTTAATAATTGTTTGCCCTGTATGGACTGCCTCAAATTCCTGTCCCTGCATTCTGTCTTCTACAGGCTGTTGAGGGGAGATCTATGCCTGACATACAAGCCATCTTCAGACACCACTATGATTGATGTACTTCTTATCTGCAAAATAAACACCACCAAATTACCCATTCTAATGATTTAAACCTTGCCTGTGATATAAAAAAGGACCTGCTGGGGAAAGAGCTATTTATATCAAAGTGAGTACTCCTTCTCTGGAACAGGCTCCCCATCCACGTGAAGAAGAGTTCTTCCCTACTCCAGTTCAAGTTAAACTTGGACAACTGGATGGGGAACCAGAAGTTCACCCATAGTTTGGCACCTATGTCTCTAATGGACACAGGCAGCCAGTAAATGTTTCTTCTCCCAAGCCCCTGCTTCCACTATCAAGGGTAGGCAAACTTCCCAGCGATTTGGAATGCATGGCTAGGCTTAAAAAGGTGCCAGTGGTCATTAGCCTAGTACACACCTATGAATCTATGAACTTATTTACTTGACATGGTCATGTTCATGCCATTCATAAAGGTAATAACTCAAGTCCTTAATAGACCCTAAATCTCATCTTCCAAATGCCACAAATAGCCACTCACTCAAAATAATTATTGATATTCTTTGATCGTCCCTCTTCTGGCTACCTACTCTTTTCCTATGAATTCTCTCCAGCCACACCTCCCATATCTTTTTTTTTACCCTCTTCCATTAATCATTCTCTCTCACAAACCTCCCCAAACTTATGTCACTATACTCTTCTATCGTTCACCTCAATATATCTGCATCTATTTACTGACATTCTGCTCTACTTCACAATCTGCTCCTGTATCATACAACTCAGTAGCTCATCTACTTACCACCATTCTTCTGTACCTTATAAACTACTCCGTGCATCTCTCTTACTCCACATTGTAACCAAATTATCTGTAAATGTTGTATGTGAGCCTAAACCTAGAAAACAATGTTTATAATGTCACTGTACTATTGTTGCTCTACATGACTGCTGTTGACTGCTCACTATAGCTCTCAACCACTTAGCAGAAGAAATCTGGACAAAGCCATAAATTATGGGGAGACAAAGTCTCCAAAATAGGAACAATTATTAAATATTGCTTCTATAAATTTAGGAAATGACCAAAAATATAAGGCAAAAATTTGGACATTTTGCTGAAATCTGAACAGATGAGAGGTATGTTGCTCACACATATCTTACACTTTTCTCTCTTGTTGCTGATTACTTAAGCCTCTAGCCATGTCTGTAAAATGTACAATTCAAACAACATTTCTGTACTGTGATAGCTCTATTTAGCTGTTCTTAATGTTCAAGACAGTTCTTTTCTCTTTTGGTTTAATAGTAAAGACTACTTACTCACAGCTGTAACATGCTCTTTTTGTATTCTAACCATTAACTGACAGTTTATTGTAATGATTTTTTTTAGACTTGTACTTCTCTTTTATTCTGTAACCCACTGAAAACTTAATGTGTATATATTTGTGTGGAGCTTTCCTCCCCAGGTCTTCACTGAAAACTGGCCTAGTGTCCAGTCGGACTATACTGGTAAACAAATGTTAATAAATAAACAAAGTGAAATAAAGAAGAATGGGGGGATTCAGTGGCAGACAGGCTGAAATGGTTGAAAGTCCAGTGGCATGCAGGCCGAAATGGCTGAAAGATGTACCTTTACTGAAGTGTACACTAGGTCAGAATTGAGCAATTCATACAGGTACTTGAGAACCAATGGTGAGATGGGTCCTGTCCTCTATTCTGGCACCAAAAAGAAAATCTTTTCCATTTGGATAAATAGCATTTCCTAAGTTTTCTCGCCTCTTTCAATGCCTGTTGTATGTCCTCAAGAAAAAAAAGAGCCTACAAGAAATCAAAAACCTATGATACCTACAGTTAGTCTGATACTTTGAATACTGGGATGAATCAGAGATCCCTTGTCCTATGTGAGCAAGTCCACAAAATTGCCCCTTGTCAGTCGCATGAAAGGGGTGAACCAATGCTGTCTGGGCCAAAAGGCAGTTACCAGTAACATCTTTGGTAAATCCTTTGTGATTTTTTTTGAAGGACTTTGGAAATGAGAGGAAAGGGGGAAGACATAAAGAAAATACTTGCATCCATGACATTGAAAGGGCATCTGTCTTCCAGGACACTTTACAATGTCTTGGAAGAGAACAGAACAGAAGTTTTAGTTGTCTGTTCAGATTGGAGGCAAACAGGCCTTTTGGGGGGACTGCCAAGTAGTGGACTACGTGCAGTAAGCTCTAGCATCCACTCATGAGGGTCTACCCTGTGCCTGTTGCATGAGTCTGCTACCTGAATTGCTATATCCCAGTCCCAGGCAATCATGGATAGGCTGCAAAGGATCTTGTTCCTCCCTGTCTATGAACCAAATGACAGTAGTGTTTGTCTGTCACCACTAGAAGAGTGCCTGGAGACCCATGATGTTTCAGAGCTTTCAGGGCATTGTTAAAAGACTGCATCTCTTTCATGCTGCTGTGTTTCCACCTGTGCATTGGTTTTCAGATTCTCCTGCACCTTAGCATTCTTAAGAAACATCATCCCATGTAAAGTCTCATTTGTGGCCACTGTCTGAGAGGGAGTGAGAGGAGGGACAAGAACTCCCGGGTTGGATAGCATCTGTCTGGCCCACCAAAAGATTTATTTGTTCACAAAGCTGAGAACTTCAACTGGGAAGGATGGAGGGTGACAGAGCTGAGCTAAGACATGTTCAATAAACTACTGGATTTTTCTTATGAAGTATGATATGTGGAATCAAAAGGATAGAAGGGGCCATGAAAACTAGAACTTGCAGAAATTCTGTCACAGTGGACATTGCCTGTTGACAGAAATTGAGGAAGTGCTGATAACTTTGTTTCTTTTCTTGTGGAAGAATTTCAGTCATCAGGGAGGTGTCTAGAAAACATCCCAGAAAAAAATAGTCTGATGTTTGGAATCAGGGCTGGCTTTTTTAGGTTCAGGGTGAAACCCAGATTGCAGGAAAATATTCATACTGAACTGTAAGGCTGTTTGAGTGCTGAGACTGGATGAGGCTGATATCAGGCAACTGTCCAGATAAGGAAAGATGTGACTCTTTAGGCAGCAGAAAGTCCAAAGGGCTAGTAGGTAAACTGATAATGCAATCCAAAGACAAGTAATCTTAACCAAAGGTCTTTGTTTTTTGTGAATGGGAACATGCAGGTCAGCATTTCAGGCCTACAGTGACCAGGAAGGCTTGCATAGATAGGAGAAGTAAGAGTGCCTGAAGTATCAACATTTTGAACTTTGCAATGTGCTGAAAAGTGTTTAGATTCAATAGATCTAGAATGGTCCTCTGGGTTCCCTCCTTCCAGGGAACCAGAAAAGTCTTGAGTAAATTCCATGACCATATAACCCTGAGGATCCAGAATCCATAGGCGAAGAAGAATAACAAGAACATCATCAGATCAACTGTTTAACTCCCTGCATGGGTTTACCTCTCTCTTATAGTTTTTTGAAAACTTCAACAAAAGTATTACCAAATAAAAAGTCCTTGTCTAGAGGGACATTTAATAGTGGAGCTTTCACATCCTCAGAGAAGGACTCAAGTCTAATCCAAGCATGTCTTCTCATAACTGTCTCAATAGTAGCTTCCCTGGAGACAGTATCACAGCCACATTTAATGATATGGTTAGCTACTGGAGAGGCAGAGTTAAGGATGTCTGTAACATTAGATTTCAAGTCAGAATGTGGAAAACTGTCAAATGTTTGATCCACATTACTCAAAAACAGATAAAAAGAAATGTGGACATATGATATGAGCATTGCACTTAATTGCTCTAAAGGTTATGGTGACAGAACTGTACAAATTTTGTCATATCTGCCAAGTGCTCAACTATCTTTATAATTAGCAATTGGAATAGATGAGAGGAACTAGGCTACAGCCTTTGTCAATATCCAAAAGCAAGATGGCAGAGTCAGCAGAGGGATTTTTATAAAGGTACTTGTGTGGATCTGGAGTTCTGTTAAACCTGTCAGGCTTTTAGGGGCTGTTAGCCCCTTAGGCAAAACACCTCAAAACCAAATGTCCTGGTCATAGGCGAATCAATAGTGATGTCCCCGTCACCAGGGTGGACAAGGAGAAGGTCACAGTTACCCGCCTATCAGGTGCCAAGATCTGTCAGATCAAGCATGCACTCAAGTCACTCAGCAACAATTACCGTTATGACTGTCATATGGGGACAGGAAAACATAAAAAAAAATTATCATCGACAGCCTACAGAACAGGAGGTACAGTAACAGGTTTAGGGATTCCACATTTAGGAATTCATAGTACGTTTTCTTGGAGTAAGAAACTTCTTTACTATCCAATTTGTTTCATCTCAGTTATGGTATTATCAATAAAATGTCCTCATTAGGGGAGTTAGAGGATAATTTGTCCTCTGCCACAGATTCATATCATATCCCTTCATTATCAGAATCAGAGAATTCCACTCCTTCTTCAGAAGGAGCTCTCTTCCTCTGAACAGGTTAACAGTAGAACAAGATTTAGGCAAAGAAGATTGCAAGGGATGAATAGCTTTACACAGCCCTTATGCACAGTTAAACCAATCTTCCTTGCTCCCTTTCTGACTGGAAGGGTTAGAGGGAGGAGATGTGTGTTTGGTTTTCTGTGTATGCTCTTAGTGGTGTCCACATGTATGGCCTTTGTGGTTGAAGCCATAAGCCTAACCTCCATGAATGAAACGTTGATGTTCTCTCTGACAAAAAATTTGGTGGCTACTTCCCTTACCCTTAGATTAAAATTATTTTTGGTTCACCCTTCCCAAATCTCTCTTGGCCACTGATACAATCTAATCGAACATGTGAGAATCCTGGACAATACATGTCTCCAAAGGGGTCATGCTAGAGGGCTCCGAGGGTTGTGAACGTACCTTCTTGCAGTTGCTAGTCACAAATCATAAGACAGAGGATGCACAGTTATTGATGATCACCTCTTTCAACAATTTTTTCTTGTTTTTCACCTAAAGGGAAAGGTCTGCAGAAGAGGAGAAGGAAGATGCCAGAGCTGCCTGAGTCAGGTCTTGACTATTCTTTAACGAAATATGAAAGGAGTTTAACCTACCCTTAACAGCTTTAGTGGTGAACAACTGACAAACTGAATATGATTTAACATTGTACTTAACTTTAAAAAGAACAGCTAGCATGGAAGTCCTTGTATGGTATCTGGCACTCACAATCAAATGTTCCTTTTCTGACAGACATATGCAGGTTTCTGACAAGAATTCCAAAAGATACAGAAAGGGTACTCAATGGGATACTTATCTGCCAAGACCTTGTGCCGAAGCTGACTGTGCAGAAATACTTGATGCAATGCTGGAGAGAGTCAGCATATGTGGATAAGCAGTAATAAAGTTCTGAGTTTTGGAGTATTTTTAAACTACATCCCTCTTTCACTAATGTGTTCACGTGTGCTAAGAGTGAACATATTACACCTGATGAAGCTTTGTAGACTAGCTAGATGTATGGTATCCTTGGCAGGATACATCCCACATAATGACTACATCAGCAATTTACTGAAACCCTCACAAGCTTCCCTGCTACTCTTCGGACAACTCGGCCACGCACTTCTGTACTGCAGGCAGCTCAGCTAAGCACTGAGTAACACTGCCCAACTTTTCATCTCTGACCTTCTATAGAATAAGTCCCCTTTTTGTCCAGAGCAATAGGTGATCTAATTTGCCCTCTCATAAACTAGTACTTAGGAATTACCTGCTACTATGGACAGTCAGTTTCCCAACATTTCTCCAGCTAACCTGATTGCCATGGGCATCCTGAGTCAATTAATAATTGCCTCATGTATACTGACAGCCACCTGCTCCTCAAACAAACAAATGCAGTATGTAAGAGATGTAACTATACCATGAAACTTGAATCAATCCTCTCATGTAACAATAAAGTCATGAAACAGGCTGTCAGCAAATAAACCTCTCCTCTTACACAAGATAAAGTCAAGACACACAAACCCACATACATGGAGGTACTCACCAAGAGCCTGTCAAAAGACCAGAGACCTCCCAAGTGCAAACAACTGGCACAGGAACAGAATCCACCACTACACATAACGCACATATCAGAGTCTCAGCAATTAAGCCCCTTAGGCAAAACACCTCAAAACCAAATGTCCTGGTCATAGGCGAATCAATAGTGATGTCCCCCTCACCAGGGTGGACAAGGAGAAGGTCACAGTTACCTGCCTATCAGGTGCCAAGATCTGTCAGATCAAGCATGCACTCAAGTCACTCAGCAACAATTACCGTTATGACTCTGTCATAAAACATGCTGGAGTGAATGACTTGAAACATACCTCTCTGGACTATATGAAGAGAGACATAGGATCATAGGAGGTTACTAGGCTAATGGTCCTGGAGCCCTTACAAGCCTAGCCAAGAGTTTATCCCCAAAAAGAAACCCCAGTCAGCACTTGTCGCCCCTGGTGGACACAGGTGGAACCCCTGGGATAAATTTGTGGTTTCCCATCCACTCATCAAGATTGCACTTGAACAGGGTCAGAGAGGTACTCTCAGATTATCTGTTCCAGGCAGGTATGTTCCTAGCCCTAAGCAGCATTCTACCTTCACCTAGGATGATGCCACAATACAGACAAAAAATGAACTCATTTCAACAACTGGCTTAACTTCTGGTATCACTTCAGGAGGATCCAGTATCTGTCAACTTGGAAAAACATAGGTTCATAGGTAGGTACTAGGCTATCGGTC
Organism: Protopterus annectens; assembly: GCF_019279795.1. Lineage (NCBI taxonomy): Eukaryota > Metazoa > Chordata > Ceratodontiformes > Protopteridae > Protopterus > Protopterus annectens. Next base: position 446,011,010 of record NC_056744.1, on the reverse strand, counting down.
CTAGGGCCTATATAAGCCCAGCCAAAAAGGTACCCTGACTTTTGCCACCCAAGAAAATTATTTTCCTGTGCCACTGTCAAGCAGAGCCACAGAAGTGATCCCCGGGGTGAATTTCCTACTTTCCATCCACTCATCAAGATTTTTCTTGAAGAGTGCTAATGAGGAGCTTTGTTTGATATAGATAGGTAGTTTATTCCACAGTATGGGAAGTCTCTGGGACAGTGGCATGTTCTGTTTATTGTGGTGACAAGGTTTAGGTCCCTAGAGAGTGCAGCTCGGAGGGATTGGGATTTCTTTAAGTGGGACATGTCCAACAGCTCTGCGTTTGACATAGCTTTGTATGTTAGGCAGAGATCAACTCTGAGTAGGTGATATGCTACAGAGTAAAGCTGGAGTTTTTTGAGATGGTCTGCGTAAGACATCTGTTTGAGGCCAGTAATCCTCTTTGTGAGGTAGTTTTGCAGCCTTTCCAGTTGTTGTAGATGTCTTGTGAGGCACATACCAAAAGGGGCGTTGTACTCTATAATGGGTCTAATGAGTGATGAGTAGAGGGGAACAATAACCTCTTTTTTTCTAGATGAGAAACCTTTTGTGATAAGGTGTGCCACGTAGAAGGATTTCCTGACTACTGTGGCGATGTGATTATCAAAGGAGAGACTACTGTCCACCTGTGTCCCAAGGTCTCTTATCACACTTTTGGTGTTAAGTATACTACCGCCTATGTTGTTGTTCATGGGTACAGAGTTTTTACCAAAGGGGATGACAATGCACTTTTAGGCATTGAGTTTGAGGCCATGGCTTTGACACCAGGCATCTGTCTCAGTGAGGCCCTTTTGTAGGATGCCCACATCATTAGGAGTTTTGATTATGGCTCCTAGTTTGCAGTCATCTGCGAACTTCGTTAGCCAAAGACCTTCTGTGTTAGCCTGTACTTCAGAGAAGTAGATACCAAACAGGAGAGGACCCAGGACTGAACCCTCTGGTACTCCACTTGTCACTGGTCTGAAGTCGGATTTGGAGTCTGCTACTTTCACAGTGGGGGTTCTGTCAGTGAGCAGGATGGCAACCCATCTTGTGACATAGGGATGTATACCTAGTTTAGTGAGTTTATCTATAATTCCAGAGTAGGGGATGGTGTTGAAAGCCTTGGCAAGATCTAGATAGGCTGTGTGAACCACCTTACCCTTGTCTACGGCTTTGGTGATTGCTTCAAAGAAGTCTATCAGGTCTAGGCGACATGATCTGCCTTTTACAAACCTGAATTGGGTGGGGTCCTGAGTTTGAAGATTACCAATGTCTTTGTTTATAAGTTCCTGAAATGTAGAAATGTATGGATTAAAAGTAAGGGCTCATTTAATTGTCACACTAAAGGAGTGGTGTATCTGGTAATATGTGACAACTGTCCCTCCTTCTACGTAGGGAAAACTGAAAGGGAGTTAAGAAAAAGAATGTATGAGCACTCCTATGACATTATAAGAGAAAAGGAGACTAATGCTCTCTTTAAACATAGTAGGAATTGTGCGGGTTGTAATTTTTATTTCTTTGTCCTTCAACAAGTCAAACAAGATGTTAGGGGAGGCTTATGGGAAGACATTTTAGAAAGTAAAGAGTTGTGATGGCAGGTGTATTTAGAAGCGAGGAAAAAGCCTGGCCTGAATGATTTTTTAAGTATTGTACCCTTATTAAAGCTAAGAGCAAATAAAATATAAAAGTAATATGAGTTTTCAACACAGGAGGGGGTAGTTCTCAGGTTTTATTATGTATATATTTTTTAAATCAAAACTTTTATTAATATTTATAAAACACAGGGCTTATGAAATATTTTATTAGAAATTAGATTTTTATATAACATCAATGTGTCTATGTATTTTTATGTCAATAGTAGTAATTTGGTGTCTAATTCTGAAGCACTTTAGTTCATTCTCATTAATATTCATGAGGGTAGGGAATGCTTGATTAGTTCATTCAAAAGTTTTATTCAAAGTTTAATTGGTCTAATTTAATGAATGAATGTATATAAAGGTTCAACGAATCATGAATTTTTATCTGATGAAATCCATTTGTTTGGGACGAAAACGCATGATATTTGTTGTTGAATGAAAAGCGTTTATTTTTGTATATCGTTACAAGTCACGGTGTTTTGGATGTGACTTTTTATTCAGTCTTTGTCAATAAATTAATGAAAGAAGCATCGAGTGTTATTTCTGGCTGTCTGCACACTGTTTAGTTATTGGTTTTGTTGAGTGCTTTCCACTGGTGCTTTTCTTGGTTGTTTCGTGCTAGAGCCAGGAAAGAACTCTTAAGTCTTTGGGGTGCTATGAGTTCGGAAGGACAGGAAGAGCTTGGCCAATCGAGGAAACTGATTGGTCAACTGTCTGAACTCATAGATTTGCTCACACCTCTTTGTCATAATCTTTTGGTGAGCAAAACAGGAGTACGCTCAGAGGAGAACGGAACCGAAGGGTTAAGTACACACAATAACAAAAGAAAAAGAGAGCTTATGGGCGAAGATGGCGACGCCGGCGACTTTTTCGATCCGAAAGGAACTAACTTTAACCCACAGAATACTCCAACTATTTTTTGTGCTGAAGTTGAAGGGGCGGAGGCAAGAAGTGGATCTTTCCTGGAAGTGGGTGCTCGTCCTAAAAAGCCGACTTCCAATGTTGTACGTACAGGTACTGTTTTTGCCAATACGAGTGCTATTACAACCACTGAATGGTTAAAGAAAGACTTCATTTTTAACAGGGACAGTAAATCTGGCTCTGGGCATACAGATGGAGAGCCATATTTTATTAAAATAGATAAATTAAAAAATTTAATGACCAAATTTAGAATTGTGAATATTGAGAATGCATATTTGAGAGAGTGTTTAAAGAAGGAAATAGTCCCTAAGGGACTACGGGTATGTAAATACCCAAATAATGTTCAACTAGGATCTGTTTTTCATGAAAGTTTGTTGAATGTTTTCAATAAGTGTGGATTAGAAATTGTGAAACTTATTATTGAAGAAAAGAAAAGAAAACAGGAAAGTTTGGGTAAAGAAATTGATGAGTTAGACGCTTGTATTAAGAATGATTTAATACACGGCATTAGGGAAGAAAGGGACAAATATTACAAAATTAGACAGGACATTGATGTGAAATGTGAAGAAGTCATACAACGTAAAATGGGAAAACTAAACAGGGACATTTTAGAATATGAGACTAGAAACAACTACCCCAAACCATCTTATTCTAAACGGGATAATAATGCAAATACCAAAAAATGGAATAAACAAGACATTAATAGGGACATTTTTAGGATGAATAAGCATTATGAACAAGAATTTCCCCCTCTGGAAAGAGAAGTGGAAGAGGAATATATGCCTCAAAATAGAAGGGGGAATTTTTATATGGGGGGGGAGAAGGGGGAGGGGAGGTACTAGTCAATACCCCCTCCACCACATTAATTATTGATACTGAAATTGATGACATCAGGATTGACAACATCAAATACACTTATCATGACTTTTCAATTTACAATTATAGTAATTTTACACTTAAAAAAGATCATTTTAACTTTCTTAGTAAAGGGTTCAAGTTCATACCCTGGAATAAGGGGGACATAGCCACGACACTATTAGATGTAAAATTATTTGTTAGAAAAATCAATTTAGAAATATTAGCTTCTAGAAATGGTTTTAACAATAATAATGATAGTAACAATGTGGGACTAAAAAGGAAATCGACCTACAACCCACCATTATTACCACAGATAAAGAATTTTGAAGTAATGTTGGAAGAAGAGATTAGAGAGGCACAGATTAAGAACAGAAGTAGATATATAACTAATTTAAAGAATGATGAGAATGAAGCGCTAAAAGAATTAATGAACAACAAGTCCATAAGAGTGATGAAACCAGATAAGGGTGGGGGGATAGTAATTATGGACAACATTACCTATGAAGGGAAGATGAACATGATCCTTAGGGACGAACACAAATATACAGTAGCTTCAAGGAATGAAGTCAATTTGGCATATCAACGTATAGATATTATGTTAAAGGATTTCATGTTTGAAGGAATTATAGATATTAATTTATTTAAATTCCTTACAGTTAACAAACCTAGAATAGCAACAATGTTCGGGATTCCCAAGGTCCATAAAAACTGGTTAGAACCCCCACTCAGACCAATAGTAACAGCCGAAGGGTCAAAAACTGCTCCTTTAGCTAAATATGTTGACTTTAAAACGAAACATATTTGGGTCAACAATAAAATTATTTTAAAAGATTCTTGGGATTTTTTAAAAGAACTTTCACCTGATATTTTTAAGGAAGAGTTGTTGTTCATTACCATAGATATCGTGGATTTATTCTCAAGCATCCCACACAATAGTGGGATGGAAATGTTTGAGGAGAGTGTTTTTTTAGACAATACTATGACACAAAATGAAAAAATATTATCAGTGGCCCTCATGGATACCATATTAAGATACAATTTTCTTATATTTGATGGAGAATATTTTCAACAGAAAGAAGGAGTTTCCATGGGGGCAGCGTGTGCGCCAACTTAAGCAAATATAGTATTGTCTAAATGGGAAGAAAGATTTGTCTTAAATTCTAAATTTAATAAGGAATGGTTATTGTATCGAAGGTTCCTTGACGACATTGTCATTTTTTGGACTGGGGGATATGAGAAGTTTTCAGAGTTCATGGATTATATTAGTCATACTACAGATTTTTTTAAATTTACTTATAACATCAATCCAGATGTGTTACAATATTTAGACGTAGAAATATGTAAAAATAAGCAAAATTTTGAATCTAAGGTGTTCAGAAATGAGACTTATTGCAATTCCTTTTTGCATTTTGACAGTGCTCACCCCCTACATTGTAAGAAAAACATAGTAAAGGGACAATTTGTAAGGGTGTCTAGAATGACCAGTTTGAACACGGATTTTGTAATGGAATGCAATAAGTTAGAAAAAATGTTCATTGAAAGCGGATACCCCAAGATCTTTGTGACTAATATAAGAAGAGAAGTAGAAAATGGGAGGGGGGACAGATTCAAACCTATCAAAGGGATGAGACACTTTATGACACTCCAAGAGGAACAGAACAAATCAAATAAGAACGATGAACAATTCCAAAGAAGTTTAATAGTAGAATACAACAAGTTTAACTTCAATTTAAGAGACACACTACAAAAGGAATGGAACAAATTTGTAGCCCTTACTGATATCGAGGAAATTACTAACATTAAACCAAAAATAATATATAGAAATTCTACAAGTATAAAAAATATGTTAGAGATAAGGAAAATGATTGCTCCACATATAAGTAATAAAAGGTTAGGAACATTTAAATGTGGTAGGTGTAATCAGTGCCCATTCATTATTAATAAAAGTGAAATTTTCCTGAAATGTAGAAATGTATGGATTAAAAGTAAGGGCTCATTTAATGGTGACACTAAAGGAGTGGTGTATCTGGTAATATGTGACAACTGTCCCTCCTTCTACGTAAGGAAAACTGAAAGGGAGTTAAGAAAAAGAATGTATGAACACTCCTATGACATTATAAGAGAAAAGGAGACTAATGCTCTCTTTAAACACAGTAGGAATTGTGCAGGTTGTAATTTTTATTTCTTTGTCCTTCAACAAGTCAAACAAGATGTTAGGGGAGGTTTATGGGAAGACATTTTAGAAAGTAAGAGTTGTGGTGGCAGGTGTATTTAGAAGCGGGGAAAAAGCCTAGCCTGAATGATTTTTTTTAAGTATTGTACCCTTATTAAAGCTAAGAGCAAATAAAATATAAAAGTAATATGAGTTTTCAACACAAGAGGGGGTAGTTCTCAGGTTTTATTTATGTATATATTTTTTAAATCAAAACTTTTATTAATATTTATAAAACACAGGGCTTATGAAATATTTTATTAGAAATTAGATTTTTATATAACATCAATGTGTCTATGTATTTTTATGTCAATAGTAGTAATTTGGTGTCTAATTCTGAAGCACTTTAGTTCATTCTCATTAATATTCATGAGGGTAGGGAAGGCTTGATTAGTTCATTCAAAAGTTTTATTCAAAGTTTAATTGGTCTAATTTAATGAATGAATGTATATAAAGGTTCAACGAATCATGAATTTTTATCTGATGAAGTCCATTTGTTTGGGACGAAAACGCATGATATTTGTTGTTGAATGAAAAGCGTTTATTTCTGTATATCGCTACAAGTCACAGTGTTTTGGATGTGACTTTTTATTCAGTCTTTGTCAATAAATTAATGAAAGAAGCATCGATTGTTCTTTCTGGCTGTCTGCACTCTGTTTAGTTATTTGTTTATAAGTTCCATGACCTTGCAGACCAGGCTCGTCAGGCTAATGGGGCGGTAGTTCCCGGGGTCCGTGGTGGCTCCCACTTTGTGAAGTGGGATTACCGTTGCTGTGCACCATTCAGTGGGCACAAAGCCTGAGGTGAGGCTATGATTGAACATGGTACTTAGGTGGGGTGCCAGTTCATTCTGTAGTTCGTGTAGAATGCAGCCTGGGATGCTGTCTGGTCCCATGGATGTTGTGTTCTTGGCTTTGAAGAGTGTGTTTTTTACCTGTGCAGCCATGATTACAGGAACTTTGCATTCTTCTGGTATAGAGATGGGCCCTTTAGGAGGTGAGAGGGGGGTAAAGTTAGCACTGAACCTATCTGCCAGGATACTGGCAATATCACTTGTGTCTGTATATTTAGTGCCATTGTGCTGTAACTCAGAGCAGATCTGAGTGTTGCCATTGAGATTCTTGAAATAGCTATATAATGCTTTGTGGTTGTCTTTAGAATTAGTGGCGATTTTGTTTTTGTAACTAGCTTTGGAGGATTTTATGAGGGATCGCAGCTTCTTACTGAGGCTGACCAGGGAGCTCCTCCACTCATGGGATTTTACTCTCTTTTGCAACAGTTTCTTCCGTCTGTTGTACAGTTTGTTTATGTCAGGGGACCACCAGATTGGCTTCCTTTTTTTGGAGGATAGCATCTTGGTTCTGTTTGGGATAGCACGATCCATGCAATCTTGTAAGTGCTTATAAAGTGCAACTGTGTAGGATTCAGTAGTCGTAAGTATATTGTCCATCTGCATGGGTGTCATGAAGTTCACCACTTCTGTCTTAAGAAGCATGAATGGAGCTCATAAACAAAGATATAGGGGACTTGCAGACATTGGACCCGACCCAGTTTGGCTTTGTCAAGGGAAGATCATGCCTTTTGAACTTGGTCGACTTCTTCGAAATAGTCACCAAGGCCATTGATGAGGGAAAGGCAGTCCATACAGCCTACCTTGACCTTGCAAAGGCTTTCGACACAATACCCCACTCGGGTATTGTAGAAAAACTTACCAGCTTAAATGTAAACCCATATGTCACAAGATGGGTTGCAAACTGGCTTAAGGACAGAACCCACAGGGTTAGAGTTGCTGGCGCTGTGTCAGACTCCAAGCCGGTCACAAGTGGTGTCCCACAGGGCTCGGTCCTTGGCCCCTATTGTTTGGCATCTACTTCTCAGAAGTACAGGCCAACATGGGAGGACTTTGGCTGACAAAGTTTGCAGATGACTGCAAACTGGGCGCCATAGTGGAAAGTGCATCGGACACTGATATCCTTCAGAAGGGACTCACGGAAACAGATAGCTGGTGCCAGAGCCATGGCCTGAAGTTAAACGCCAAAAATGTATAGTCATACCTTCGGGAAAAACAAGGTAACCCCAAGCTACCATATAGGTGGCAATCCACTAAGCACAGAAGAGGTTATCAGGGACCTGGGGACCCAGGTTGACAGTGGCCTTTCTTTTGACACTCACATTGCTAAAGTGGTTAGAAAGACCTTCTACATTGCCCACCTGATCATGAAGGGATTCACATCCAGATCTAGTGAGGTCATTGTTCCCTGTACTCTTCACTTATCAGACCAATGATCGAGTACAATGCCCCATTCGGGATGTATCTCACCCGACATCTGCAGCAATTGGAGAGACCCCAAAAGTTCCTCACCAAAAGGATAAAGGGACTCCAAAATCTGTCATATGCTGCCAGATTGAAGAAACTCCAGCTCTATTCAGTCGCATACCGTCTGCTCAGAGGTGACATGTGCCTGTCATACCAGGCCATGTACAACCCCGTATTAATGGACATGCTCCACCTCAAAAAATCCAAATCCACCCACACCACTAGAGCAAGCGACTTAAACCTTAGCACGGATATAAATAGGACGTGCTGGAGGGATAGATTTATCACTCAGAGACTCCCTATGCTGTGGAATAAAATCCCGGTCCATGTGAGGCAGAGCACCTCGCTGACTCTGTTCAAGAGAAATCTAGACCTGTGGATGGGAGATCGTAGGTTTACCCCGGGAATCATCTCTGGGTCACTGCTGGACAGAGGCACAACAAACTAATGGGCACAGTATTTTTTCATATAAGCGGTGGCGTAAGCCACAATAATTTGGGCTAGGCTTATAAATGCCTTAGGGCAGATAGCCTAGTATAAACCTATGAACCTAAACCTAAACCTATAAACCTATGAAGTTGGCTTTGGAGAAATTTTTTACTGTGGTTTCCTTAATGGGGGGTGGGGGCAGGATGTGGATATCTAGGGTGATTAGCTTATGGTTGGATCTGAACAATGAGGCATTGACTTCAGGTGTGGAACACCAGTCACTCATGTTGCTAATGACTAGATCTAGGATATTGTTGCCCCTGGTGGGGGTGTGGATAAGTTGATCCATGGCATTGGAGTTTATGAATTCCAGAAAGCGTTGAGTGAAGGAGTTGGTACATGAGTAGTTTTCCCAGTTAATGGTGGGGTAGTTGAAATCACCCATTATTAGGGTGTTTGGTTGAGCCCTAATATTTTCTACAAGAAGTGTACCACATGTGAGGCACTCCATTAATCAAGCTAAGCATTAATACCCCCAATAATCAAGCTAAGCATTAATACCCCCAATATGTACCACTTCCATTTTCTGGTAATAAAATGTTCATATTTTATAAATATATGACATAGTAAGCTTTAAATTGAATTGATCACTTTTAAACTGCATTCAGGCCTAAGCTAAGCATACTAAGGGTTCTTGAATCAAAATCCAATCTTTATTCACATTAAAAACATACCAGCATTGCTTTCCTAACAGAGCAAGTAATGCCCATATCTCTACCACGTCTACTACTTCCATTTTAACTCTTTTCTCTCTTTTCTATTCAAAATATTTTATTGCCAGATTGTCTATGCTTACTCATAATATAAATCACTGTTACTTGTATGCTATATATTGTTTTGTTACATTATGATATAACCCGACCTGAGCCTGTAATTGATCATTGCTTGATCAGTTCTCTGCCCTGGTAAACAAATTTAAATAAATATATACATAAATAAATAAATAAATCTTGTAATGGCCATATACCTGTGTGGTTTCCTCATAAATTGTTTAAATGTAACAACATTGTTCTCTCTGGACATCTAAGATTCCTTTTAGGACTACAGCTATGCTTGAAGAAACTGGAAAATATATATACTTGTAAATCTTGGTTATCACACTTCTTATGGCCTCAGTTTCCCTGTGAGAGTACTAGATGCAACCATTCTGGTTGTTTTTCTTCCTTAGACTCGAACATATTTGTTTTATAAAAACATCTGTGATTTCTTCTACGCAGCCTTCCATCCATCCCAGAAATAACACAGGACCTTGGTTTAGCTGCTTGACCAACTACATTGCCTTTGAGTTGTAATCATTTCTATGTTTTTAGATACTTACTCTATCTCCAGATTTTCCCACTTCTGGAGTTTTCAGGTTCATTTTATTTTGCTCTGTCATTTCTTTTAATATGTACAGATTTCCAGACATCACAGACACAGCTGAAGTAAATAATTTACTTTTCAACCTTCTGTCCACTGAGTTTTAACCCTAGTAATACCCACTTCCAAAATCCCATGGTTGGGGCCTTCAGGGCTGTCAGCAGACTGAGACATGAAATACAAACCCATAGTGCAGCTTGCAGCATTACATACACTGTAATACATGCCAGTGCATTTTCTTAGGCCCTACCCCTACACGTAAGTCATTTGTATAGCCTGTCAGCTCATTTAAGTGATGCAACCTGTTTGGTTGAACCCTAATATTTTCCAGTACATCAAGAAAAGAGGAGTGGGAATCCTGGGGCATGGTGGAGGATCTGTAGCAAGCTACAATTTGGATTGCAGTTTTGCCCAGAGTTAGTTGCACTTGGATAACCTCAGATGCATTATGCTGAGCAACTAGCCTGGAGGTGTGGATATCTTTAATGAATATGGATACACCTCCGCCTTTGGTGTTCCGGTCCAGGTTACATGGCCGAAAACTGTGGTATGAGTTACAGCCTGGTAGTGCAGGGGTGCTCTCTGGAGCCTTGAACCAGGTCTCACTCACTGCACAGATATCGATGTTCTCCATTTTAAGGACCTGGACTTGCTAGAGTGGCTCAATATACAGCCTAACACCTTGGTCATGGGAGACTTCAATTCAATATGGTCAACGGACCACGATGCTTTGCCAGAGATGGTCTTCACCTGTCTCCTCAAGGTTTTCTGATACTGGCAAAGACGCTTGTCACCCCCAAAAATGCCTTTTTTAGGCTATGTCAAAACAACAAAATGTCCGACGTAAAAAATCCATTAGAGACAAAGACAATCTCAGGGTCATGCTGCTTAATGCTAGCCGCCTAAACAGTAAACTGCACTCCCTGGAAGCACTCCTCACCTTGGAAGATGCAGTTGTCTGTAAAGTCATGGAGACTTGGTTCAAGGCCACACAGAGGACACCAACTGTACAAGGCTACAATGCCTTTCACATGTTCAGACCCCAGAACAAGCGTGAAAGAACCAAAGGTGGAGGTGTATCCATCTTCATTAAATCCAAATACACCTCGAGACACCTCTTGAGCTACTCTAGGTCCAAATAACTATACGTTAAATACCCTACCACATCATAGCTAACTACAGGTCCCCCACCATGAACCAGGAGAATCACACCGTGTACCTGGACTTGCTAGAGTGGCTCAATATACAACCTAACACCTTGATCATGGGAGACTAATTACCTATCCAGCAATTGGATGATTTACGCAAGCAAAAACATGACTGATTTGAGGTTCCTGGACTTTGTTAATTCAAGTGCCCTGGAACAGTTAGTCTGCACCCTCACAAGGGGCTCAAATCTCCAAGACTTAGTAGTCACCAACATGGGGAGCCACTGCACTACCCCAGTGTGCTGCCCCCCCCCCCCCCCCCGATTAAGTCAGACTATAAATCTGTCTAATTTGAAGTAAAGATCAGATCTGACACCCCACAGGAGCAAAAAACAAAGAACATTTTCTAGAAATCAAACTATAATCTTCTGAGTGAAGGTATAAAATGCTTTAAAGCCCATGCTAACACAGCCAACAACTCCTATAGAAAGAAATACACAAACGCCCTATACAGCCATTTAAACAAATCTACTGACTCGGCTGTACCTTTCAGTATTAAACCAGGTCCTCTCAAACAAACAAGGCACCCTGGTGGACTGCAAGTATAAATAAGTTATATAACAAAAGAAAGAAACTGATATTTAAGAACAAGAGGGAACTTACTCAGCAGAGGAAGATTACCTTCCACAGATTAAACAAGCAAATCAGAAATCTTGTTAAATCTGCTAAAGCTAGTTACGAGGCTAAACTAGCATTCCTAGCTAAAGACAATCATAAGGTACTCTACAGCTACATCCAAAACCTAAAAGGGAACACCCAGCTGTTTGTCAAACCTGCTAGCTGACAGATTTAGTGATAACTTCACCCCCCCCCCGTCCCCACCGGCCATACCCCATAGCAGTCCTCCACCAAGTATCGCCAAAGAACAGGTCATGCAAGCACTCTCCATGTCCAAAAATATGGCCTCTATGGGACCAGACAACACCAACAGCTGCTTACTAAACAATCTAAAACAAGGCCTAGAGGAACCATTTAGCACTCTCTCTAACCACAGCCTAAGCACTGGCTTTGTGCCAGCGTAGTGGAGAACAGCAACAGTAATCCCACTGCACAAAGGGGGTCCGGAAATCGACCCTGGAACTATAGACCCATTAGTCTGACCAACCTTATCTGCAAAGCCATGGAAAAAATCATCATGCACCTGATCAACCAGTGCATAGACAAATGTAAATTGGGTGCAATCACAGAGTCCCCCAGTGATGGTAACATATTACAGAAGGGACTGGCACATACAAACGACTGAAGCCAAAGCCATGGAATAAAACTAAACGCAAAAAAAATGCCTCATTATCCCCTTTGGCAAAGAAGGAGCCCCGCTAATTACAATATAGACAGCACCCCTCTAAGCTCAAAACCAGTGCAGCAAGATTTGGGAACATAGGCTGCTAGCAATCTAAACTTCAATCACCATGTGACCTTAGTGGTAAGGAAAGCCTTCTATATTGCGCATCTCATAAAAAAAAAGGCATCTCATCCAAGACCAAAAAAGTTATAACTCAGCTGTACTCAACCCTTATCAGACCACTAATTGAGTACAATGCTCCCATTTGCATGTACCTCACCAGACACCTACAGCAACTGGAGAGACTACAAAGCTTTCTAACCAAGAGAATCCAGGGCCTCCAAAACAAGACCCACATGGAAAGAATTAAAGCCCTGCCAGTGTACTCTGTATCATACAGCCTGCTGAGAGGTGACCTGTGCCTGGCCTACAAAACAGTTTCAGACTCTGCCCTAATGGAAATTCTGCACATACACAAATCAAATGGGACAAGAGTCACTCGCTCCAGGGATTTCAACTTAGTCTGTGACATTAACAGAACACCTGGGAGAGACAGATACATCTCCCAGAGTTTACCACTCCTCTGGAATAATCTCCCACTTCAACTGAAGCAGAGCTCCTCAATGGCCCTATTTAAGTGCAACCGTGACAACTGGATGGCACCCATATCCCTCATGAACAGGGGCAGTTGATGCTGATCATTAATGTACTCGGCTAACAATGACCACCTAACTATGGTCAACTGGGGTACATGGGTTTTTTGCAAGACTAGGCTTGTAAAGGTCCTAGGGCAATTAGCCTAGTAACCTCCTATGAACCTATAGTGAAGAAAATGTGGGATAACCAGATATATCTTTCAATGTCAAAGGATATTTAGAAAAGAGTTTGCCTAACTCCAATAAATGTGACAAAGCTACAAAGATTTTGCATCCTTGTACAGAAATGTCTACATTAATATTTATAAACTTCTTTGTGAATGACACACACTACCCACGCATAAAAAGGACCTGTAGGCACTGACCGAATGGAGCACCATGCCCTTCGGAAAATATTTTTTGGAATGCCCCAAGATGAAAAATTTTAAGTAAGAATTTCAAAACTTGGTAGCGACAATCTGAGAAGAAAGATTAACTCATTACATCCAAGTGACGCTGCCAGGTGCAGCTGCAGCTAATTCCTACTGACGCCTCTAAGCATCAAATATTGTTTGTTCACATTTGCATCAATAATTCCAAAACTATGGTATGTACAAGGTTCTAAAAGATTTCAACTTAAAGCTTACACATTGGCGAAGTCAACCGTATTAATATTTGACCTCTGTCTAGTGCAGGTAAATAGATATTAACTGTTGTTTTCCTGATATTAATTTGTAAGGATATCATTTTCCCATTTTTCTAAATATCTCAAAACCGTGTAACACAGGCAGAGCTCCTTAGCCTCATATGAAAGCACTCAGCTAGATGAATACAATGCTGCTGACAGTACGTGTGCAACTTGAGTGGTTGCTGATGCTTACATATTTTAAGTTGTTTACAAAATATTACAAATGTAATGGTTACTGTGACTTATAAAATTCAGTTTAAGACCTAGAACCTAAAGAATATTACCACTATAAAAATAGTTTGTCCTGAAGAGTTGGCCAATTTAATACTTCTTTCATAGCTCTTATGGTTCCAGAGATATGAACATTTGTTTGAAATGTTAACGACATAATTTGATTCTGTCAAAAGGTTTAGGCTCCGCCCATTGAAAGTTACAGTGCAAACTTTCTGAGTTCCACTGGAGTGAATGAGTTGAGACTGAACATATTTTTTGGTAGAGGGGGGGGGGCTGTCATGAAGGAAGGACTTGGAGTAAATATAAGTTGTTACTGATCTACTTATCTCACAGCATCTAAGAACTCTACACCAAAGGAATGGAAGGGAATGGAGGCCATGCATCAGGGGAGGTTGAAGGTTTCATGTCTAATGTACATGAGCTGGAGATGAGTGGGGTTTTAGAACAGAACAGGTCATACAAAGGAATGCATGCCTTGGTTACTTGGGTAGACAAATTGATAATAAGGAGAAGGACCACTGTTTTACTTAAGAACAATGGCAGGAATATAGCAGAGCTTCAGAAAAGTTGTTTCTCTTTGAAGTCTCTTTGAAGTTTGTAGTTAGCTACAGCTAACTTTGAACCTAACACCACTCTTAAGTATTCAACTCCAGTACCACCTTTAACATTCCTATAAGAAAAGTGCAGTCCGGGTCTGAACTGTCTGCAAACAGCTACAGCTAACTTTGAGTATGTGTCTAACTGTTTGAGCCAATCTTCATTTTTCCCCTGGAGAGCACTGTGCTTTGGCTGTAAGCAGCCCCCCCCACACACACACACACACACACACACATCTTCCACTTTCTCTTATTCCCTTCTGTTAGCAAATAGTATCAATAACTGATCAATACTGTGTGTTTGTTTATTTAAACTATACCACAGTAGCCTATTGATACAAGGTTATCCTGGTTTTCCACCTGAGAAATTAAGACAAGACTTACAGTTTCAGAGCAGTCCTTGGTCAATTGTGATTGTTCTTAACACATACTTGTCTTGCTTTGGCTCATTAGCAGCAGTACAAAGAACTGCCTGCTCACACCCTTGTTCTCCCCTCCCCTTCCCTGTTTATTACCTTAAGACAATCCCAGAGTTAATAAATATTACCTGTGGCAGGCACCATTTGTAAAACTACAATCCACTCTGCTACAGGCCCCATGAAGGCTCAGTGTCTCTCCAGTAACTGTTTTACAACTGTAAATGCCTATTTATGTTGAATTGTATTAGACATTTTACAACTGTATATGTTTATGTTGAATTTCAAGCCTGTACTCCAATCTGCTTACTTACACTATCAGACTATTTACCCCACTCATAGGACCAAAAACTGGGAGTGGGTTAGCCCCGCTACACTCGGGCTCGCTTCGCTTCCCTCCCTGCCCCCTTATCCCACCCACCCCCACTGTGTCTACATTTATAGCCACTAGGCCACACCCCTACTTCCTCTCCAACCTACACAACTTCCTCTCCAATTCCCCCCACCACCACTTTACTGTTTAACCACTACTATTCCTCTGAAGCACATTGACCCCACCCATTGATGACATATAACATGTCTATAAATAATTATAAACTCCTTCCTCTTATCTTACCACTCTTAATTCTGCCATACTTTCTTACTAGCTATGAAAATCTCACATTCGTAGGTTTCTCTTATCCAAAATGCCAAACCAAGACCCCCCTACCTCCACTGACTGCGGAACTTGCCCACTACTACACTACCCCAAAAATTATAAATTCCAACCACTTGCTTCTAAAAAAAAAAACACTCCAATCAACACCAAAATCCAAATATGAACTAAAACTACTATTCAAAGTTATTAGACTACTAGCGTATCTAAGAAAAAACAACCAAAGATGGGGACATCCATCCTAATCCAGGCCCAACCTTAACTCAAAATCCTACCAGCCCACCACTCTCCCACCGACTGGTCAACTCCCTCCTAATATGCCACTTAAACATTAGAAGCCTAAACAATAAGATACATAGCCTGCATGCTGTACTAGCCACATACCTCCCCAACATAATGTGTCTATCTGAAACATGGCTCCGACCATCAACCAAAGACAATGAGATCCTGCCTCCTGGTTACAATATACTTAGGGCAGATAGAGTAAAGAAAAGAGGAGGTGGAATAGCCGTCTTATATAATAGCACACTTAACATCATAACTAACCCTATACAACCACCCCAGGTCTCTAACGCTGAAATACTAGCTCTAAAAATTCTACTAAATAATCATAAGGACATTAACCTAATTGTCACCTATATTCCCCCTGGGAACAATGTAGAAACACTAGAGGTCATTCTACATTGGATAGCCAACAATTACCCTCAAGAAACCATTGTCCTGGGCGATGTTAATATTGACTGGAACCAATGCACAGCACAGTCCAACCCCATCCCTGTTAACCTACATGGATTCTCTCAGATAATATCATCTACCACACGTACAGGTAACAATAACCAAAAAGAGAGTATACTAGACTGGATAATCACCAACAGTCATCCCCAGAACTATATGTCTGGAACTCTCCCTAATGATCTTAGTGATCACCTGCTCACATACATCATGAATGGCAAAATTAATTGTACAAGCTTACCTATTTATAGGTCTATCAGATCCAAGAAAAACTTTGCCCCAACTAAATTTCAACTTGAACTCAAATCATGTAACTGGACAAAACTAAAGTTCCTTCCCCTTGATGAGGCAGTGTCATCATTTAACAATTCATTCCTTACTATACTTGACTCGCATGCCCCTAAACGCTCAATAAGAATTAAAACTCAACTAGCACCCTGGCTAACAACAGACACCAAAACCAAAATAACAACTAGAGACAAAGCGTGGGATAAATGGCGCACTACCAAACTACCCCTAGATTGTATCAAATTCCAACAACTTAGAAATGAGACTGAAAAAGCCATCATACTAGATAAGAAAAATTACTTCTACAATCTGCAACATAAACATCAGAATAACCCTCAAAAGTACTGGGCAGGCATAAATAAACTTCTCCAACCAGGCAAATCCACTACTCCGACCCCAGGAACATTATCTGACAAGAGCCAAGAAGATATAGCCAATTCATTCAATACTTTCTTCACAGAAACCATCCAGTCATTAGCTAACCAACTTTCTCCTCCCACACTTCTATAAACACTATACCCGACTCACCACTCTCTTTTAACTTCCAGCCAGTGTCCACATCCTTTATCAGATCCCTTTTGAAAAACTGAAGCCAACCACCCTTTCAGCCGATCTTCTGCCGGCTGAATACCTGCAAATTGCTGCAGATGTCGTAGCCTACCCTATCTCAATCCTAATTAACAGAACCATAACCGAGGCCTCAATCCCCTCAGTTTGGAAAATATCCTATGTTATTCCACTCCACAAAGGAGGTTCATCCACAGAACTATCCAACTATAGACCTATAGCCATACTATCACCACTTGCCAAAATTATGGAAAAGTGCATGCACAACCAACTAATGCTCTATCTAACCCAAAATAAACTACTCACAGACTCTCAACATGGATTCAGACCCCATCATAGTACAACCACTGCCCTCCTCTCTTTTACTGAAAACATTAATCTTAACCGGAATAATAAAAAAATATCCTCCGCTCTCTTCCTGGACCTATCGAAAGCCTTCGATATGGTAAACCATCAGTTACTTCTATATACTTTAAAAACCTGTATCTAGATACTCCAGCCCTTGACTGGTTTCAAGCTTACCTCACTGGGAGACAACAAGCAGTAATGTGGCAAAACAAGCTCTCCTGCCTACTACCAAATACCATAGGAGTTCCTCAAGGTACCATATTAGGACCTCTCCTCTTTTCAGTCTTCATAAACAACATCCAAACAGTCATCCCTGAAGCCACCTGCATTCAATATGCAGATGACTCGACTATAATATGTTCCAATGCCTCTCTTGCAAATCTACTAACTACCACCCAACATAGCTTCACCAAAGTCGAAAACTGGCTTGCCAACCATCTCCTGATCTTAAATGCAAACAAAACCAAGTTACTTCTCTTCTACCCAACCAATAGATCTCTGACTGAAAACTTCACTATAAAATCCAATACTGGGACCAACATCTCCCCAGACACCTACACAAAGCTATTAGGAATAAACATTGACAATAAACTCAGATTTGATATACATATCAACCAAGCCATTAAGTCAGTCAACAAGAAACTTGGGACCCTATATAGAATTAAAGCCTTCCTTACCCCGAATGCCAGGGCAGCCACAGCCCGTTCACACCTTCTCTCTACCCTACTATATGCCTCTCCTGTCCTCACTCACCTTAACAAATCTGATCTGGCCAAGCTCTCATCCTGCTATAATCACATTGCCAGGTTTGTTACAGGCCTACCCTACAGAACACACCACTGTACTAACCTGAAAAAGCTTGGATGGATAGAATTCCCACACCTTCTTCACCAGTCCCAACTCATAGAGGCCTTCAAAATCCTTAAACAACCTGAGAATACCCCAGCACTAAAAACTTAATGACTCCCTACTCCAATCTAAGCTGCCTTCGCTCAGCAAACAGACTCCTTGTCCAAACAACTAAATCTCTCAACCTAGGTGGTGGGCCGCTATTTGCCAACACCACTGGTAAAATATGGAACTCTCTCCCAAATAATATCACGCTTGCAACTTCTCTAAGTCAATTCAAAAATAGTCTAAAACTCCACTTCAAGTCACACTGGCTATGTCCTTGCTCAAACCCAGACTAGCTCTGTGCCATTAACTAAAACATAAACAACTAGCTAAGATGATAAGTACTTTGTATACTGTGATAAAGAAATATGTATCCTGTCTAACTCTATGTCATTATACTGCCTACCGTCCTTGTTAATATGTTATTAATGTTACATTTGTAGTAATCTCAGAAATAGTAATGGCAGTCTTGTACTTGTATGTAAATAGCCTATGTTTTTGTTAAGTTCTTTCTGCTCATTTATTGTACCTAATTATCAATGTAACTCTGTTGGAGCTTTTCTCCCCGGGCCTCCGCTGAAAAAGGACATGTATCCAGTCGGACCATCCCGGTTAACAAATGTAAAATAAATAATAAATAAATAAGTCTGAAATTCATAATTTAATTTGATTTTTTTTAAAACACATTTGCTAACATCTGTATTGTTTACATGATATTTTTCCCTTGGGAAGCAAAAGGGAAGTTTGCAATAATATAATCATGTTTCTTGTTTCAGAGTTGATTTTCTTATACTGTTTCTGGCTTGCAATATATATATTTTTTTAAACAAAAATGAATTACATAGGCAAGTAAGTTAAAGTGTTCATTAATGTTAAGATAGCCAGAAAGCTATTTTATTATAGAGGTACCCAAATCTTCTTAACTCTTTAAAAAAATGACAAAAAAGAAAGAAAGTAAAAAATGACAGTAAAACTTGATACACTAAGTGGGAATATACAGGCATCCACAACAGGCTCCAAAGGACATGTGTAATATGAAGTAACCATGGAATGCTAATCGAGAAATAGGCAGTGGAATTCTGCATCAGCTGTAAAGTGCTGAAATAAAAGCATGAATACCACCAACATGTCCTCAGATTACATATGACACTGAATCTGAGTAAAATGCTTCAGTGCAAGCCACAGGTCCAGGCTGTGACTGATAGAGGGAAGGAATGTGACCACAGTCTACAGGAGCTACAGCTTTTTTCTCTTTTTTTTCTCTTTAAACCAGAAGTGTGTGTGTGTCTGCTTGTATGTTTGGGGGGGGTGGGACGGGGCACTGGTTTACAAGATAATGTCAGGGGAAAATGTGAAGTGATTACTTTGAATGGGAAAGACAGAGGTGGATGAAGTGGGGTATAAACGGCAGATCACAGGGACTAATTATTCCTGATATCTAAAAAAAGTGCTAACTCAAACACAGGGATTTGGATCCATGGAACAGACTACTACAAGGAGTGGTGTACAGGGAATCCACAGGGGCATTCAAGAGGACTCAGGTCTTATGAAAAAAGGAAAAAAAAGTATTGTTTATTGCCATTGTCAAGCAAATGCAATATAATGGCACGCATTCCCAAAACATCAGTCTACCATCAAGGATCATTATGCACATTAAAGGACAACAACAGGATTCTATTATTAAATGCTCAACTTCTATGTCCTTTTTCTCCCTATTTACAGTCCATTCTGTGAATAAACAACAATACAGCATTTAAAATATTTTAAATTGGCTGTTTCTCTCCACTAGAACAGTACCTTACTGTACTGTGGTGGTTTCACTTTCAAAAAACTTTTATCCCACCCTGGAAAAGCTTGCTGTAGTCTCCAATTCAATGACATTATCAAGATCAATGAATACAAGTAGTTTTCTGGCCAATTCCTCCCAAACTGACATCACCACGACTGTCCTAAAAACCCACCCATGCTGTGATGTCACAGCTCCCTGTTCCATCCCCTACTCATACAGAAAGTAAAGGCTAGAACAAGGAAAAAATACATGAGTCAAGTCTCCTGCTGTGAGCTGTCAATCACAGCAGGTAACAGCTCAAATTATCCTTAGCACTTTGACAGCTAGGGAAGTTAGGTGTGAAGGGGAATTGGAGATTAGTTGAAATAGTACAATTCAGGCTTCACAAAAGACTGCAATTTAGTCATTCTAAAAAGAAGCAGCAGTAAAAAGCACTTTGCAAGTCTGTTCTGTGGCATTTGCACTGTTTGTGTTTTAAGTACTCATTGAATGGCAAAATGTTACTTAAAACTAACTGAAAGACAGCAGTGTATGCATGTCAAATCAATGCAGTGACAGGAGCTTTAGGAAGAAAGAGGCCTGCATGATGTAATTTTTTACAGACAAGCACTGCATTGTGGGATACCTGGAAGCAGACAAAACAAACAGGATCACTTCAAGATGCTAAACCCCATGTGGTCAGACTCAGAAATTACATATAAAAATATTTAAAACCTGCAAATATTCTCAGACTGGTGCTAAAATGTAGGAAACAATAAACCATGATGAAATAAACATGTTTGTTGATTATGTGGGTGCAGTTCTCCTTTAGACACAAACTCTAGACTCTCTGTACTGCAAATAATATACTGGTCAAGTACTTGAGGTGAAAGGAATATTTAAGGCCTTCAACCTGAAGGTGTTGAATTTCAAGGAAATACATTTCATCCAAATACAGATACTATGTTATCAGTTTGGCTTTATCAAAGGAAAGTCCTGCCTCTTTAACCTAATTATTTTCTTTGAACAAGTAACTAAAGCAGTGGATAGTGGTTATGCAGTGCATACAGCATATCTTGACCTGGCCAAGGCCCTTGAAACTATTCTCCTTGCAAACATTATTGATAGACTTGTGAATCTGAATATAAATACTTATATTACACTATGGATAGCTAACTGGCTGGCAAAACAATGTGGTTAGAATAGCAGGTGCCAATTCTGAAAGTAAAACAGTTACCAGTGGTGTACCATAGGTTTCAGTTTTGATCCCTCTCCCATTTGGCATATATTTCTTAGACCTTTAGGACAGCATTTCTGGCCTATGGTTGCCTAACTGCAAAGTGGGTGTTATTTGATCTTCACAACTGCTATAACAAAGCTTAGACCATGTTAACAACTGGTGCAAGGACAATGGTCGCAAATTAAATGCAAAAAAAAAAAATGTAGCACAGTTCATTTCGGTAAAAAAAAAAGCATTTTTACTTACCAGGTAGGAGATGCACCCCTCCAATCAGACACTGTTGTAAGCGATCTGGGTAATCTTGTTGATCATTCCTTATCAGCCTTTTATATGGCCCATCTAATTTCCAAAGGCATCTCCACTAGATCCTAAGTAGTATTAATTCCCCCTTTACTCATACCTTATTGGAGATATTATTGAATATAGTGCACCTTTTGGCATGTATTTATCTAAACAGGTCACACAACTTGAGAGACCTCAGAGATTCATAACTAAAAAGATTTGTGAACCCAAAAAATCTTAGTTACCAGGAGAGTCTTGTAGCTGTTTCTCTGTAATCAGTCTCTTACAGACTCGTCCATGGAGCTCTATGTCTAGCATTTTGTGCCATGAAAGATCCAACCCTATTTGATCTCTTAATACTTCACAGAACTAATGGTACATCACATACTCAGTTAAAGGAACTAAACCTTCATCAGCAGATAAATAAGACACATTGGTGTGCATATTATGCACAGCATCACCCTTGTTACCTTCAATGTAAACCTTGATAACTGGATATGCAGCCTCAAATTATTTCCTGGTCTGTCTTGTCATGCCCTCTTTGAGGCTAGAGGGAAATTTTGAATATTTTTTTTTCGCTAGACTTGAAATGGTTTGCAGACTGATTGCCTGGTACTTACCTGTGAATCTAAGGATGTTCAACAAATAATACAGGCACTGTGGGCAAGCTTCTACCTTCCATATGGTCTTTGAATGTTTTGACTCCTTCTACAAGAAGTGTACCACATGTGAGGCACTCCATTAATCAAGCTAAGCATTAATACCCCCAATAATCAAGCTAAGCATTAATACCCCCAATATGTACCACTTCCATTTTCTGGTAATAAAATGTTCATATTTTATAAATATATGACATAGTAAGCTTTAAATTGAACTGATCACTTTTAAACTGCATTCAGGCCTAAGCTAAGCATACTAAGGGTTCTTGAATCAAAATCCAATCTTTATTCACATTAAAAACATACCAGCATTGCTTTCCTAACAGAGCAAGTACTGCCCATATCTCTACCACGTCTACTACTTCCATTTTAACTCTTTTCTCTCTTTTCTATTCAAAATATTTTATTGCCAGATTGTCTATGCTTACTCATAATATAAATCACTGTTACTTGTATGCTATATATTGTTTTGTTACATTATGATATAACCCGACCTGAGCCTGTAATTGATCATTGCTTGATCAGTTATCTGCCCTGGTAAACAAATTTAAATAAATATATACATAAATAAATAAATAAATCTTGTAATGGCCATATACCTGTGTGGTTTCCTCATAAATTGTTTAAATGTAACAACATTGTTCTCTCTGGACATCTGAGATTCCTTTAGGACTACAGCTATGCTTGAAGAAACTGGAAAATATATATACTTGTAAATCTTGGTTATCACACTTCTTATGGCCTCAGTTTCCCTGTGAGAGTATTAGATGCAACCATTCTGGTTGTTTTTCTTCCTTAGACTCGAACATATTTGTTTTATAAAAACATCTGTGATTTCTTCTACGCAGCCTTCCATTCATCCCAGAAATAACACAGGACCTTGGTTTAGCTGCTTGACCAACTACATTGCCTTTGAGTTGTAATCATTTCTATGTTTTTAGATACTTACTCTATCTCCAGATTTTCCCACTTCTGGAGTTTTCAGGTTCATTTTATTTTGCTCTGTCATTTCTTTTAATATGTACAGATTTCCAGACATCACAGACACAGCTGAAGTAAATAATTTACTTTTCAACCTTCTGTCCACTGAGTTTTAACCCTAGTAATACCCACTTCCAAAATCCCATGGTTGGGGCCTTCAGGGCTGTCAGCAGACTGAGACATGAAATACAAACCCATAGTGCAGCTTGCAGCATTACATACATGCCAGTGCATTTTCTTAGCACCTACCCCTACACGTAAGTCATTTGTATAGCCTGTCAGCTCATTTAAGTGATGCAACCTGTCTATTGGGGTGCTAAGAAGAAGAAGAAGGGAGAATGAACAATGTCTATGAAGATATTAAAAACAAGTCGAATAGACTACTTTAACTGCTTCGGTCTCATCAACTCATGTCATTTCCTTTTATGAGATGAAGTGTTACTTGAAAATCACTCAAAATATTGTCCCATAAAACCGTCCTCTTAAATGTTATTTCAGAGGAGGGGAAACCAGAGGACTGAGAAAATGTCTAGCAATTTTGCTCAGAAAATGAATGCTAAAAGCTGCTAGTGAGTTTCATCCTGCAGCCTGGGATCTGAGTCCATCAGTCACTATTTGCTTATGATATTACTGTGGGGAAGTCATTTAGTCAGACACATCCTTATCACCTCTGATGCAGCTGTGTCTAGTGGGTTTAAAAATTCAGTCATGGTGTGAGGCTAGACCCACTGTAGATTTAATTTGTTTCTTAAGATTCTCTAGTTACCCCGCTTAATATTCTACAAGAGCAGACAACACAAGCACATTCTTCTCAAATGAAACTTTGTTAGCACTAAATGGTCTTAAAAGTCTTTGAAGGGGACAGGAAAGGTGGACGAAAGTAAAGGAAATGCATTTGAGATTGTTTAGACACAGAGTTACTAAGGTTAGCTTAACACAAGAGTTGCACAAAAAGTCCTGGTATGGGCAATCTGGTTTTACTACCTAGGATAATGACAGAAGGTATTAAGAGAATAATGAACAGTGTAATTACATAAATTACACCACATCCAGAATTGTACTTTTGCTCTCTGTAACTAATTGATTTGTTGACACATATCTGAGTAAAATAAAATGTTTAATCATAAGAAACTAATGCACAAATTTATTATCACTTAATTTTCTGTTAGTAAACTATAATGGCCACTGAATTACACTACTGTCCCGACTGTGTTTTCACCAACTTCAAATCCAAATTCTATTCACTTTTAACAGTAATAATAGGTTACTGAGACCATATTAAAGTTTAGTTTACATTGGGAATTAAGAAGAAACTGACCAAAACCAAGCCTGGGGGAAATGTTTCATTTTGGTGTTTGAGCCGCAGTTAATTTTATTTTTATAACTGAAAGTTGTATTTTAGTTTTGCACAAGTTCAAATATCAATATAAACAAAACACCATTGTTCTGCTTATTTTCTGTTTCATGATCATATTTTGGTTGTCAGTTGTTCAGTTTAAGTTTAAAACTTGATATCCCACAATCCCATCGGAGTGGGTGGGGTTACATAATTATGTATGCAAATGTTATGTTAATCAGCATACAGATTTTTGGCCAGTTGTACATATTTTTCATGGGCCTTGGTCCAGATTTCTGATGTTTTAATGTTGAGAGGTATGCTTCTTACTTTCAAATTTTACTTCCCCTGCCAAATAGGTTCTACCAGATCTTTAAAACTGGCACATCAAAGGAAATCCTTAGCGTGTGATGGCAAAAGATGTTATGATCTTACTAATTTCTAAACTAACTTTATGCATTGGGAAATTATTTCTAATCAAAGCATTCAGGAATAATTGGATGACAAGTATAAAGTACCAAAAACATCTCTTTCACAGGAGCTGGCCCTGAAGCACATATGAGCATCTTTACTTTTCCTTTTATTTATTACAGCAACTATTTTTTAATTTAATTTCTGCAAAAATGCAGCTGTTAAAAGAGTAAAGCAAAATAAATAAATAAAAAATTGACAGTCACTATATCTGTTGATGTTTTACAAATAAAAGGTATGTGTAATCCATTATTCTTCATTAATTATGAAACTAATTATTAAAACTCCAGCTTTACTCCGTAGCAAATCGCCTACTCCGAGGTGATCTCTGCCTAACATATAAAGCTATGTCAAACCCAGAGCTGTTGGACATGCTACACCTAAAGAAATCCCATTCCCTCCAAGCTACACGCTCTAGGGACCTAAACCTTGCCAACACAAAAAAACAGGACATGCTGGAGGGACAGATTCCTGTCCCAGAGACTTCCTACACTTTGGAACAAGCTACCCATCTATGACAAGCAAAGTTCTTCATTAGCACTCTTCAAGAAAAATCTTGATGAGCGGATGGGAAATATGAAATACACCCCGGGGATCACTTCTGTGTCTCTGCTGGACAGTGGCACAGGAAAATAACTTTCTTGGGTGGCGTGAGCTACGGTACATTGCTGGCTAGGCTTAAGTAGGCCAATGGGCTGATAGCCTAGTACCTACCTACCTATGAACCTATGAGACAGATACACCACAAGATCTAGCTTGTCTTGTGATAAAAGATGCAATATTTTTTATATATATTAATGGAAATCCTATGGAAACAAACTGCAGTTTACATGTAATAATCTCTTAGTTTGTGTCTCATTTCCAAGTAAGAGAAATTTCCTATATGTCCACTACAAATAATGTTATAAAGAAAATAACTGTATGTAAATAGTAGAAAATAAGGAATGCATTTCAGTACACATTTTCCCTCAAGTAATATCATATGCAGGACCCAGATGTTTCCCTGTAAATTACTGCAGCCTTCTATACCTTTAGACCTTGACAGGGTCTTATGTAATAATGGCATTATAATAAGGTTACTTTTGTCACTGTGCCTAACACTGTACCTTCTTAGGTCCAATGTAGGTTTGGTATATACCAAATAAAGATCTCACTGGATGCATGTGGGGTCTACTTCATAAAGACTGAAAAAACAAAAGACAGAATCCCAAAAGACTGAAAATTCAAAATACAGAATGACGGAACATGCCCCTTCTCCACTGTTGTGTGATATTGGAGTTGGTATATATATATATATATATATATATATATATATATATATATATATATATATATATATATCTATATATATCTATATCTATATATCTATATATATATATATATCTATATATATATATATATATATATATATATATATATCTATATATCTATATATATATCTATATATATATATCTATAGATATATATATATATATATATAGATATATATATATATATATATATATATATATATATATATATATATATATCTATATATATATATATATATATATATATATATCTATATACACATACACACACACACACACACACACGTGTGTATATATATATATATATATATATATAGATATATATATATATATATGTATATAGTTAGCAGGGGGGGTGCAGCCCCCACATGAGGGGTGCAGGGGCTTGCCCCCTGCATTAGAAATGTGTTCAATATTTTGAATTTTCAGTGTTTTAGGATTCAGTCTTCTTCTGAAGTAGACTCACATATCTATGGTAGTTCTAGAATATAGGTATAATGTTGGCACTATCACACTTCACCAGAGAAAAATCCTAAGGTCCTACTGACCTAGGAAAAATTCAAGGGTTTTTGGAATAAATCTCCAAGTCCAGAAAGCTCCATAAACATCCGTTAGGCTTTCCTGCTTTTGGAACCACTTGGACCAGCTGTTCTTTTGGGAAAGCCCATTTTGTTTTACCAGGTTGCACATCCCTAGGCACTGGTGACCACAGGAGTACCAACACATACCAATACACATATTGCTGCTGCTACAATCTAATGACACTACTTGAAGTTGGGAAAGAATGCTTTCCTCAAAATGGATGAAGTATTAAAATCTATGGGCTACATGCCAAGTCAGTAAATCTGACACATTTTATACAGTCTTTCTACAGTTCAAGGATTAAACTTTGTCATCAAATACAGATGACAGAGAGCACAGATAGACAACGAGTCCTGTAAAGACTGTAGTTTTGGACTTCTGTGTCATAGATACTTCACAAAATAAAGCTGTCATTCATGGAAGAAGTATGCAAACGCACTAAATAAAATTTTACCTTGTTTTTTGAAATAACTGCCTTCAAAGCTCAGTGACAAGTGATTACAAATGTGTAGAAAATAAAATGAAATATAAGGAATGGAAGAATGGAGGACAGATAAATACTAATATTTTCTTAAAAGACTAAAGTGGTTCCTAAAGAAAAGTACAGTTGTGTAAGTAAACGTACCATA